>NC_143574.1:23715967-24019596 GCF_054136105.1 Typopeltis vanoorti | reverse complement strand
GAGGTCATGGTTTGGGGACATTATGCTTAATGAACACACTGTACTACAAGTACTGGAAAATGGACTACGACTGGGTAACAGTATTGCAATGAAGTTCTTCAACATCGTGTGTGATCTTGTGGTGCTGTAGCTGAAGAATTCATTTTTATGGATGATACTGTCACACGACTCATACACAAATGGTGGAGATACTTCTGAAGACTAAGAATATTAATCGAATTGCTTGGCCAGTATGCTCCCCAGATCTAAAACCCATAGAACACATTTGAGATGCAATAGAGAGATGCACTGCTGCTCGAAATTCCCCTCTGGAAAACAAACAAAGCCTTATCCAGCGGAATGTGTTAATGTACTCTTATTCTTACTCTGAAGGAGGAGTGGACCAGTTTGTCTCAAGAACTCTTGAATCACTGGTGTTAGTCATGGTAAACAACATTGTGAGAGCTACATCGCTTTTAGACACCAGTGTAGTCCTCACGGCTTGCTTACCCAACTTCCAGAGGTGATCTCTTGTTCTAGCCAAGTGCTGAAACATTTCCTCTGCATCAGTCCTATAAAATCCTTTAAGTTGCTTAAATGATTCTGCCATCTCTCTCCTTTTTCACATATCAACCAACTTTTGTAATCCATAAATCCTCAATTTATCCTCATATTCCTATGAGGATAGATTGAGGATTTGGATTCTCTCCACCGCTTCCTCATCTCCAAGTTACCAGAGTTGATCAGAGTAATCCAGGTGTGGTTGTATCAAGACTTTATGAAAAGAAATGATAACTCCCTTATCTTCTTGTTAGTGTATTCTTCAATAATCAAGTAATCTTGTAAGCTACCCTGTCTACTTTAGTAATATGCCCGCTAAATTTCAGCTCTCTGTCTTCTACTATCACCAGATCCCTGACCTCATCAGTTTCCCGGAGTACAGTTCCCACAATGTGGTACACATCTTTGTTTTCCAAAATGCATAATTTTACACTTTTTCACATTAAACTGACATTGATTGTTTCTCCATACTGTCAGTCTATTATATCATCCTGCAAGCTCTCTAAATCACCTTTGATTAACTCTTACCCTACCCGACTTTGCATCATCAGTAAACAACCTTCAGATTTAGAAAGTATTTTACCTTGGGTATAATAAATGTTAAAAATACCAAGCTATTTTAAACCTGGTTTTATTCCATTTCCCAAGTAAGCAAACAGACAAACAAGTCAAGTTTGCACCTGCACGTATTGGAAGTCTAGCTGACCCTCAAAGTAGTGCAAGACCAAGGCAACTCTTGGTAAAAGTAGAATAAGCTCTGATCACTAATCTTAATATTTACCCTTAATGCAAAGCACATCTCCTGGAGGAGATGCATGATGTTTTGTATTAAAGGCAAGGGCCACTACTGGTGTGGGTAGTGGCCCCTTGCCTTTAAATGTCCCACTTGTCTGCTGTGCTTTCTTTCAGTAATTGTAATTCAAGTTGGTAAGTTCTTTTATGTTGTTCATTCAACTTTTTTGTGGTCTTCCTCTTCTTCTCTTTCCCCAACATAACTGCCTTTTCCAATGATTCATCAGCTCGCAAAGTATGTCCAAAGTACATCAACTTCTATTTAGCAATCATGACTTCTAAGGAGTATTCTGTCTTTATGTTCACTAAAACCTTCTTATTGGTTATTCTTGCAGGCAATGAGATTCTTAATACTCTCCACTGCACCCATAATTCAAATAAATCAATTTGCCTTCTATCTTTCTTCTTAATAATCCAGCTTTCACATCTATACATCACTAACAATTCTAACTTTCATAATTTTTGTCAGGTTTTAACATCACTCTTTTTCCCATGACTATTCTTTTAATTTCACCTTCACATTTACCATCATTTCTGATTCTGGACCCCACTAAATCATAACTTTCTGCAATTTCTATTTTATCTCCTTCTATTATAAATTCATTTAAATTGCCAGAAGCCATCACTTGTTTTACTGATATTTAAACTAAGCCCAGCTTTGTTACTTTCTGTCTTAACCAATAATCAACTGCTCCAAATTTTCCTTAATTTATGCTATGAGGGTTGTATCATCAGCATATCTTAAATTATTTTTCTGCCACCATTCTTAATTCCAGCTGGATCACTGTTTAAATCAGCCATTCTCATAACATATTCAACTCTTTTTCCACTCGAACACTGTCTGTTTCTCCAAAAACTGTTTTTACTGAAGCTTCTTGGTTGTCATGCAGCTCTCTAATCAAGAGAATTAGATGTTCAGCTATTTCCATTGATCTCACAACAATCCAAAGTCTGTTGTGATCCACACAGTCAAAAGCTTTCTTATAATCAATAAAACAGATGAATACTTCCATCTGCAATTATCTTGTTCTTTCCATAATCCATCTCATGTTTGCTATTTGGTCTCTAGTTCCTCTACTTCTCCTAAAGCCTGTCTGTTCTTGTGGCATTTCTCCATTCACACATGACTCCAATATTTGTTGGATCACTTTCAGCATAACTTTACTTGCATGTGAAATTAAATCGATGGTTCTATAATTCCACAATCTCTGGCATTTGATTTTTTTGGGATTGTGTTGAATACTAATGTTTTCCAATTTCTAGGCCAGTATATTTTCTTCCAAACCTGCTGACAAATTTCAATCAATATATTCACTACTTTATCCCCAGCTGCTCTCAATAATTCCACTGATACACCATGAGCTTTTCCTCTTGGCAACTGTTCCATTGCTGATACCACTTCACTTTTTCATTATCATGGGTTCTTCAACAAATTCTCTCCTTTTAAATTCTCCTTCATTATTACTATCTTTCTTGTACAAATCTTCTGTGTACTTTTTCTTTCTATCTTATTTTCACTACTGCTTCTTCCATCAGATATTTACCTGAATTACTAATCTAGGGATAAACTTCGCTGTAACAACATTTATTTTTCTTAACAGATCTCTTGTTCTACAAATAATATTGCTTTCTTCAATTTCTGTGCACCTTTTGTTTAGATGTTTTTCCGTAGCATGTCTTTGGAAATCTACACTCAGTTGTCTAATCCTTTCTGTGTTTCCCTGAAGTTTTATTTTTCTTCTTTTCTCTTCTATTTGAATAGCTTCTTCTGACAAACATTTACAATCTTTCTTTCTTGTTCCTTTATGAATAGTTCTTTCTTCTTTCTTTATTTCTTGTTGCTTTATTAAGAAAGAATACTCTTAATGTTTCTCAAGAGGTCT
Source organism: Typopeltis vanoorti (assembly GCF_054136105.1). Lineage (NCBI taxonomy): Eukaryota > Metazoa > Arthropoda > Arachnida > Uropygi > Thelyphonidae > Typopeltis > Typopeltis vanoorti. The sequence continues at coordinate 24,016,381 of NC_143574.1, read as the reverse complement.
TCTTGCTGCTTCCATGACTGTACATTTTGTTTTTTCTAACAGTTCTTCTAATTCTCTTCCTGTCTTCTCCAAACTTTTTAATTTATGTTCGACTTCTACTTTAAATGCTTCATTTATAGGATCTAAATCAAATCTGATACTGTCCTTTTGTTTCTTCTTAGCTCTTAATTTCAATTTAACTTCAGCTATCAATAATTCATGATCTGTCCCACAGTCTGCACCAGGCAGTGTTTTTACTGCTTGGATAGCACTCCTCCACCTTCTGCTGGCAACAATAGAATCTGTCTGATTTTTGTATTCTCCATTAGGTGGTCCATGTGTACAGTCTTTAATGTTGTTGAAAGTAAGTGTTTGCAATAAAGCAACTGTTCTCAATACCAAACTCCAACATCCTTTCTTCTGCTTCATTTCTTGGTCCTAAACCAAATTTTCCAGTTATGCTTCATTCTTCATTTTCACTCATTCACCTAATTTCAAAAGAAAGTCTGTTTTATCAGTACTGTATACTACTTGTTTCAGGCTACTGTAAAATTCTTCTACCTTATCTTGACTCAAATCTGTAATGGGTGCATACACCTGTATGAGTGTAACATTCACTGGGTATGCCTTTATTCTGATTAGAATTATTCTATCAGACATTGGGTTGTAACCTAAAATATATTTTCTGTATTCTCTTCTAACTATGAATTCTACTCCATTTCTTTGGAAGTTTTCATGTCCAGAGTAATACACCATGAAATCATCGGTATCAAAGTGACCCATTTCTATTATTCTCAGTTCATCTGATTCCTAACATCTTAACTCGAATTAAGATGTTAGGATAATTAGCTACAGATAATGTAACAGATATGTATTACATGAAATAAGGCATGGTCCAGTATCAGGTACCTTCTGTTTGCCACTAAAGTGAGACCTGAAGGAAAGGTACATCTTTACTGAAGGGATATCTGAAACAAATTTGGTGGAGCATTCTGTGAAAATAAATTCAGATAAAACAATTTTTGTGAGGAAGTATGAGACACCATTCAAGTGTGCTGACGAGTTTACATAACTTATTATTTAATATTCAACGGAGCATTAAATGAATTAAGAGTAGACACATTCTCTCCATTTGGTCTTATTCCATTACACACTTGGCGTGTTTAAGGTACAAAACTTCACTCAAGAGAAACTGGCTCTTTGAAGTTTTAAACTTTAAATTTGCTTGATGCAACTTAGAGTTAACCAATTTCAATAACTAGCAGCGACTATAAATAGTACAATATGAACGAATATTAATGAGATCGGTAAATTTTAAGACAGGTAAGCAAAAAACATAACTACTTAGGATAATTATGAATCTGATAAAAATAAAATAAAACTTCTGAACAGTTATCAGACTGATGTTCTTTTCACTACATGTTCAAAAGTTTTCCAATATGTGCTAAATATATGATCTTTTCTGCTTTATATGCATTCTGAGTGAAAGGAGATGATACACAAGACCAAACATGACCCAGTCATGGAATTTGGTTCCATGTAGGAACATCTTTGTTCAAAAGATGAGATGGCGATTTAAGAACTAAGCAGTGTTTTGTAGCCACAGATTTACATGTTTTGAGCTGTTGAAATTAGCTGCTAATTTTCTAAATTCAGTTTGAACGTATGAATGCTTGACTATCAATGGAAGCCATTACTATCATATAGCATTATTTTGATATCAGACAAAAGAGATGTCTACAATTAGAAAAATGTTTATACTTATTTATATCGACACAAATAAGCTGCAGTTTCACCAAAAGTTACTATTTATTTTGCACCATCACCATTACAAAATAAACTCATCATCTCCTCTTCTTTATACCCTCTTTTACCTTGCGAGAGGCTATCTTTTAGATTTTTATATTCTGGTGATTGTACACCATTTGAAAGAAAAAAAAATACTTTCAGATCTATAGGTCTGATTTTGTTCCTTCAATTTTTTACTCTCCTCTCTAAAAAAGCAACCCATATTGTCCTCATCTCTACAACAATGAAACCAAACAGCTGTTGCTTAGCTGCACTGCTACCTCCATGCAGGCAATCACTTGCTTCAAACTGTCAGTTATTATTCAACATGGCTCTCCTTGCATGGGTAGGATGAAACAATGTGCAAAATAAATTTTCTGGTAAGGAAAACAGTTTTATTATGCTGCGTTATTATCCTGTTTAGATGATTGATGTCTACAATCTTATAATTGGCTAGTGATGTTCTTTTCACTATTCTGTAAGGTTCTGATGCTGTAGCACCTAATTATTGTCCTTTCTTATATCAGACTGATTGTTTAGCAAAATTAGCTCACTAAAAACAGCAATAAATAAAAAAAAAAACTTTTTTTAAAATTTATTTATTGCTGCTCTGCAACTTTCATCAATATCCTCAAATCCTGAGTCTGGAGAAGTTTGATGAATATCTTTTGGTAAAAAAAATGATTAAAAGAATAAACAGTAGAGAAAGTTTTTGATTCAAATGGACTGCAGAATGATAAGCATAAACATAACAATAAGCAAATAAAGAATAACATCAGAACTTGTCCCAGTTTTTACTTTACTTTGAGAAAGTGTAGATAAGATCTGTTTTATTTACTTATTCGTTCATTCACAAAGCCCATTACATTGTTATATAATATTGATTTATAAAGATCTTCACCTTCATTAGTCTACAGACTTGTAATAAAAGTTCTGAGATAAAATTAGGTCATTAATCAAACAGAAGTGTTTCTTGGCACCCATGTCTACAAATGATTCCTTCAATAAAAAGCTTTGCTATTGTGTAAGCCTCTTGATCCTGAATAGATAAAGTGTCTGGAGACGTCAGTAATATTTTACAGTAGTCTTACAGACAATTGCACTGATTGAAGTGGTGCCATTCTTCTAAATGGAGTTCTAACTTTACTTAAGTGACAGGACCTAACAAAATCCTCAACATCTTTACATAATGTTGGCTCAAATAGAAAAAACCTTCTGATGTGTCAGATACACTTTTGGAGGTTTTTCTAAAATCTGTGTGTCCTGTCAGAGGAGTCATTTCACTTGGAGTTATTGTTTTAGGCTTAACATCTATGAGACTCTTCTTGCATTGGATACCCAAATCATTCACAAATAAACTTCTTATATTTACAGTCAATTTCTTCTTTACTTCACTCCCTGAAGTTAGTGCCATTCTCTCTCAAAAGGATCCTTTTTTTTTTTTGTGCTCTGAAACTATTTTCTCTACGTTTTAATCATCCTATTCCAAAACGTTGCTTTCTGTTATTCAAATGTTAATACTGGGAGAATACAAGCTTTGGAAGCACTCTGCATTTTCATCAGTTACACCTTCTTCAACATCTGGCACTGAGAGACATTCTGCTACTGAGTTTTTAATACCTGGGATATAACAAACCTTAATATTAAATTGTTGTATTTGCAAAACCCATCTAATTATTCCTTGATATTTGTCCTTCGTGTTATTTAGAAAGGATGATAATGGTTTATGATCCAACCTGACCTTAATGGCTTGATCATATGAAAGATATTTGATTATATTCAGTGGAAAAATAATTTCTACTGCTCCTTTCTCAATCACTGATCTTGGTTGATAAACAAGAATTACATTCTTGTTTATCAACCCTGATAAACAAGAATGTAAAAATTTCAGTTATCATGGTGTAACAAGAAAATAAAAATATAAAATCCTATGTAAGTAGCTAATACAAAATAATTAAAGACAGAAAATATGCTTGCACCCAAGAAAATTAATTATAGCAGAAATTGTTTAACTAAATAATAAAAATGGGAATCTTATTACAAAAAAGGATAAAAAAAAATAGGTTAAGTAAGACAAAGAAGATTAGAATTAAGAATTGTATGGAATTTGTATGTGAGAGGCTAGTTTAACACTTGAAAAGAGGAGATTAAAGTATTCAAGTAAATTCTAAAAAGGGGATTAATTTAGTATAAAGGCTAGCATAAAACAAATGACGATCGCTCAAGGTCAATTCCCGAAGTGAGACATCGTCACGTGAGAGTCGCGTGCAAGCGAACCGTAGCATGTTTTGGGCAGAAAAACATGACTTTAATTCATGAGTGAGATCGACTCCAGTAGGGGGGGAAGAAAAGAAATTGAAGAAGGTGCCGATAGGGCCATGCAGATAAAAGGGTTAGGAACCTCCCCACAAGGCTTTCTTTTTCCTCAGAGTTCTTCACAAAATCTTCGTATAAGTAACACACGGTTTTCCTGAGTGACGGCGTAGGAGTTATCTCCGTCTGACACAACAAGGAAACAAAGTGTGCAGGAATTAGATTCCGTATTCCTATTGCAAGAGACGAGGAACGCTGTATAGTTACAAGAAGAAAAAATTTGTCTATGTATCTCATCATCCAGTAGAAGATCCTGTGTGTGTCCTTTATTCAAGCACAAAAGGTATAGATCGTGAAAACCAGGGTTCGTCCTAGAAAGGTACTGTAAAATCTTGTATCAATTGAAATCGCATATAATTGCAATCATTGTTAATTACTGGACAGTCGAAGATATAGTAGGACTTTAGTACAAATCAAAGTAGAATGAGAGTAAACTAGTTTATATTATTTGATAAGCATTCATGTGCTAGGGATTTATGTATGCGCATGGTATTTCATATGAGAGTGTCTAAAAGGTCAAATGTATGTATGGGATAGCGCAAGGATAGTTTAACCTGTGTTGTTTTGTTTTGTAAGTTAGATAAGGTAAACTGAATTTAAACATTAATGTCCGTGGTATTATAGCAATATAGAGTATTCTGACTAGTATAAGGTTAAGTAAAGTGTTAATTTGTTCCAGGATTATATGTGTATATTTATATGTATAAAGTCTGTTATGACGGCATGATCACAAATTCTCACATAGGATTTTGCCCTAATACTTGTATTTTGCTTGTGTAATTTTATTCTTAGTATTGAATTGTGTTTTATATATTAGAAATTGAATTGTACCATGTTTATGATCTTAAATAAACTTTTGTTCATTAATAATACAGTTGTCTGAAATTGCTGCCTAATGCACCACTTGAAAAATGCACGAACCTAATCACACAGGAAATTAATGTGTTAAGTTACGAGATAAAGGGTCACGACTGCTTAATAGTTTCACACTCAGACATATTTTTGTAATTGCTCCTGTTTTCGAATTATATATCTTAAACTAAATGTCCTGAAAGGGGCAGGCTAATATAAATATTAGGGACACTAAGGGGAGAAAAAGCTTAAATATTTGAATTTTGTAATATCTCGTGCATAGTTAAGTTTTGAATAAAGATAAAATTAGAGATTCACTTGAAAGGATAAAGGAAAGTTTAATAATCATAGATAGGGACTCAACAGTAGCTATATTCAGGGCCACTAAGTTTTCTGCTAAGAAAAGTTATTGGACTTAATCCTACAGTTTCTTTATGCTCAACTAATGCAGCAATACAGTCAAATGATGCATCATCTGAGATGTAAAATGTTTCTTCTAGTTTTGGAATGGCTAAAAGGATTTATGAGCACCTGCTTTAAATGTTCAAAAGGCTTCTGTTCCCTAATTCTCCACTTAAATTTCACTCTTTTTTTTGTAAGAGTTGTCTCAAAAGATTAAGATAATCAGTGTAATTTGGAATCATCTTACAATAGAAATTTACTGTTCCAACAAATCTCCTTACTTGCCTAACTGTATGAGGAGCATTGATAAATGAAATGCAGACAACTGCTCCTAGTCTTATTCCATTATGATCTGTTATATGCTCAAGATAGAGAACATCACTCAAGAAGAATTGGTACATTGAAGTATTTACCTTTAAATTTGTTTGATGCAACTTAGAGATAATTGGTTTCAATAACTTGCAATGACCATCAATGCTAGAAAAATGAACAAGCAAGTCATTTTGAAAACAAATTACGCTTTTCGAACATATCATACAAATTCATATTCATTAGAACTTGAAAAGATTTAGCTGGATTTTATGTTCCCTGGGACATTCTGGTTATCTCATATTTAGCCCATGTTATAAAGGCAAAATAATGTATGTCCTCCTTTCTCAAGGGAATCTGATATACAAAGGCTCCTTCAAGAGATGCCAATAATGAATTAAAGATACCAAGAAATTATATACTTGGTTTAATCCTTTATCCAAGTGTAAGCAAACAAAGTTTGCAACTGAAGTATTTTCAGGACTGGGGCAACTCATGGTGAAGGTGGTATTACTTCACATCACTTGCCTCAGATGCAATAAAGGATTAAACCAAGTACAAGTTGGCCATAAAATAACTTTCTCTCTTTGGAGGCATCTGTAGCTAAAAGCAATAAACAGAATGAGACCAAATTTTATATTGAGACTTTTGAAGGTGGAGATGATTTCCGCGGAAAAAAAAATTAGTACCAAAGGTCGCCGATGGGGGAAATTTTGGCGCTGGCGGAGCTGAAAACAAGCGGATAATTATATTAAAGGCAGATAAAATGGAATAAGGCAAGGTAGGATGCATATTGAGCACAATTCGTCAGTCATTTGAATAACCTGAACGTTCCCAATCCCTTTTTAAGTGGAATCTGTTGTCACATACGCACACTAAAATTTGCATAATCCTTTTTACCTCTATTTACTGCAAATATTTGACTATGCCCTGCCAGTGCCAAAATTTCCCCTATCGGCGACTTTTGGTACTACGTTTTTTTTTTTTTTTTTTTTTTTTTTTTTTTTTTTTTTTTTCGGAATTCATTTCCTCATGCCTTCGAAAGTCTCAATATAAAATGTAGTCTCATTCCGTGTATTAGTTGTAGCTAAGATACCTCCAGATAGGGAAAATTAATTATGGCCACCCTGTATATAATTTCTTGGTATCTTTAATTTATAGTATAACCAAGTGAAAACTTTCAACAAAGATGCCAACAATACAGAAGGAAGTAAACATAGAAGAGAATTCAGTATCCAGAGAAGATCATTGAAAAGGAAAATGAATTAATTTAAAAAAATTAAGAATAAACAGAACAAATTAAAGAAAACTAAAAAATTTAAAAAGAAGAAATGATAAAAAATATTAAGAAGGAGAAAGTTATGGATCATCAAATGACATTTCCTCAAGCCCAGAAAATCTATTTCATGAATTTTTCTGGGCTTGAGGAATTGTCATTTGATGATCCATAACTTTCTCCTTAATATTTTTTATCATTTCTTCTTTTTAAATTTTTTAGTTTGTCTTTAATTTGTTCTGTTTATTCTTAATTTTTTTAAATTAATTCATTTTCCTTTTCAATGATCTTCTCTGGATACTGAATTCTTTTCTATGTTTACTTGCTTTTCTGTTTCTTCTTCTCTGATTTCTCCTTATAGAAGGGTTACCGTTTCCTTTGTTTGCACACTAAATTTGTTACTATTAATTTTAACTAATGATGGTCTTCCCATGGTTGATAGGAAAGGTTATTCCTGTTGTTGGGTTTTGGGGCTAATTTCTGATCAGTATCGTTATGAACTTTTTGTGATCTTACTGAGTATAGCTTGTTTGAAAGATGATCCATTACTTTTTTTGCTGGGCTGAATTGGAAGATCTGGGAACTTGTTTTATTAGCTTCTGACATATGCTCTCCTAATAAGTTCTTCTGGTGCTTCCATTCTTTTGCTGAAATTTCTGAAGGGACTGATAGTAATATTAGTAATGTTCTGGACGTCTCTATTTCTGGCAAACTTTGGGACATTGACTGGCAGTATGTTTATCTCAACACAGCTAAAACATTTAGCCTTGGGATAGTTATTGTTCTCCACATTCTCATATGAGCTGCAATGCAGGCACTTTCTCAGCACCCCTTGATAGTTCACCATAACTCAAGTTGTACAGATACTGACAAAATCTAGTATGGGACATATTCATATCCATTGTGAAGGTGACCTCACCAAAAAACAGGTTGGATCTGCATTTGAGATTTTTTTTTTTTCTTTTATGTTACTGATTGTACCCCATTTAAGAATGTCTGGATGAGGATTTCATTGTTGCTGTCTATGTGTTCCATTGAAAATCTTACTGTAGTCATCTGGCACCCCTACCATTGCAGAAATTAATGTTGCTACCTTGGAATGAAAAACCATGTAATTGATAGTATAACCTTAGTTTCCACATCTTTAACTACAACTAAATATCTCTTTCCACTGTACTGTTTGAAGGAGCATATCATTTTAGACCCTATGGTCTCTTTTAAAACCTTGTTCACTCGTGTTCACATCCTGGAATTTCAATTCCTAAAGTTTGTACCATTAGAGGAATTAGTATCTCAGAAAATCTAAAACTGTTTAGTTTTCAGAAAAACCTTTCAGTTGTAAGACAGAGTTAAAAAAAAAAAAAATAATAATAATAATCCTGTGATACAGAAACATTCTGCACCACCAGCACAAGATGAGCTACTGTAAAATTATGGCTGTGATGATGTAGTTGAATGAACTCCTTTAGTGCAGATGTTAACTTCACTAGTAGCAATCTTATGCACTAGCAAGATTATCACCAGCAAAATAAAATTAAAATATAAATGATTCTTGACAAATGATATTCTTGCTTAACTCTTTATCTGAATATGTGAAATCTTCACAACTAGGCTACTTCTATATAGAGGCTGTTGACTTCACTTTAGTTGCCTTAGTATCTCATAATGCAAAGCATATTTCCTTTCAGATGTATGTATTGCAATATGTTATGGAAAGGGTCATTGTCCAGGCCATCTTTGACCTTTATTGAGGCCTCATCAGGTCTCAACAAGTAGCCAAGTCATGAAGATACTTCACATGCAAAGTTTGTTTGAATGTGAAGTACCTTCACAAGCAAACAAACTTTCTTGTCAAGTGTGATTTGCTTTGTAGCTAACTGAAAAAACTTTCAGCTGTTTCTGATCCAGAGATTATAGTAATAAATGGTACACCTTTTTTACTACTTCTCTGTCAAAAATATGACTTTTGCATTAATTCAACCTTGGTTTCTTCCTAGGACTGGCTACCACTGATGAGACATAAAGTTTGAAACTTGTTTTTGGGTAGTGATTCTTTCATAAAGCATAACAACATACACATTCGAAAGAAAGTGTGCTTTGCATTATGAGATACTAAGACAACTGAAATGAAGTCAGCAGCCTCTGTATAGAACGTGCCTAGTTGGGAAGTTATTTCATGCACTTGGGTAAAGGATTAAACAAGAATACAATTTGTTGTCAAGTATAATTTACTTCATAACCAAGTGAAAAAAGTTCTACACAGTCAAAATATCAAAATTAAGAATAAAGAAATCATTAAGTACTTGTTGAATTTCCCAAGTGTCATCATTGGAACTAGACCTAGGAGATTTCATTAGTGAGAACTAATCTGTAGGGATATTGAAAACTAAATCAATGCAGAAGTCACATTTTGCATATACAAGCAGCAAAATCGTTTGTCACTAGATATTAAAATTAAATACTCTGGAATAAAGATAGTTGTGGAAAGGTTTTCACTTGGTTAAAATGTTTGTTATTCTAGGTATGATTATATTGTTTTAGTCATTTATCCAAGAGTAAGCAAGCAAAAATTTGCATGTTAAATGTCATCCTCATTAGACTGTGTTATACAAGTAGCCTAGTTATGAAGATGTTTTACATGCAAACTTTTGTTTTTATATGCTTGGATAAAGGATTAAAACAATAATATAATTTGTCTAGTATAATGTACTGTCTGATAGAGTGAAAAAAAAATCTTTCCACAGAATAATCAATGGTTCTGTGGGGAATAAGTAGAATAAATGTTTATGGAAGAAATTACCAAAACACTAAAACATCAGTGTGAAACAGTTTCCAATTGATTTTAACTTATAGATATGACTGCATGCATGAGCATTCTGAGGAAAATTAGGGAGTGAACAGATGGCATCAGTAATAGAATCATATTAAAAATATATGGGAAAGCAACTTGACATTACTAACATTTAAGTGTGAGCAGAGCTGGTCTTATTTGATATGGTGCAGTTACTTAAACTGAGTGTAAGAGGAAAGGTTAGCAAAGGTGATATGATGATAGAACAGATGCAGAGGAAGACCAAGAGATAAGTGGATCAGTCCAGTTAATAGTGCTTTGAAAAACCAAACTGTGAGATATAGTATTTGAAATACTAAATCTCACAAATAATTCAAAATTAATTATTTGTGAGAATTAGTATTTCGAATACTAAATCTCACAAATAATTAATTTTGAAGAAAATTTCTGGTGAGAAGTTAGGTAATAAAATAAACTTCATCATGGTAGTACTGTTTTAAATTTTCTGTACCTTTTGATATGTACCTCTTGAAGGTTCATAACAAGAAATGATAATGTTGTGAGACAGAATGCTGTAGCACTGTAATATTCTGGAAAATGTAAGTGTCATCGATTAGTTACTGCATTACTTTCCTGTTTGTGCTACTGCTGTTTATTAGGTATCTTATAAAACAAGTTCCCATATCCAGTTTTAATAACCAGCCTTTGTTTTATAGTCTTTCCTGTTGTACCTCTAATCTTTAACATTTTTTACACTTCTTTCAAAAAAGAGGCAGAACACCAGTGAAATTAGCAGAAATGTTTTTTGCATAGTAACTTGTGCAACATAAATTCTGCAATGATATACATAATTTCATTAATACACACTTCAAAATATATGCAATCTCTTGATATTCAAAAGGTATTTTGTAACTTCTGTGTTATGTGGCTCCTAACTATTAACTGTATTACTTTTGAAAGGAAATAGAAGACATTATTTCCATATATGAAATGGATGTAGAAAACATTACATGATTAAGTTTTATGATTTAATTATAGTGTGATTTTGATTAATTTTTAAGTTTTAGTCTTTTTTTAGTATTTTTAAAGTTGTCTTTTGTGTGGATGTATGGCATCTAAAACTGAAAATATTTCTTATAAAGTAGTGGTCATGTATTTTATCTTAGTGGAACCCAAAAATCATCAAGCTGGTATGAAGTTTTTGTGCGTTTAAGGATATAAAAACTTTCTAATGTAAAAATAACACATATAGTGTAATGCATAAGTCCTTTTTTTTTTGTTTTTTTTAAGTCTTTCTTTGGTTATCAGTTTGTTTCTTAGCTGTGGCATTTAATCCAGGTATCTGTTCATAGCTCTCAGGTGACTGGAATTTTTGTTTAACTGAGATTTCCACAGGAGCTGGATGATCCACTTAAACAGGTATGGCCTCTAATTTTTAAAGGTACCTGTGACATGACTATAAACAATAAATTACGCGATAACCACAGTATGTATCCATCAAAAATAGTTTTTTTAATAATATTTTAATAATATTATTTATTAATATTAATTTCTAGTACACAACATTTTTTAATTGGTAAACCGCTGACTACTTAATGTACCTTGTATTTCCGTTCCTTTTATTTGCTTGTTTCTACACACTGATGATGTACTGTTATTTTCAGTACGAAATATCTGTACTTTCATTTCATTAAAGTTGATTACTGTGGTTATCGTGTAATTTATTGTTTAAGGTATGGCTTTGCTTTTCCCATCCTTGCTTCTAACACAGCACTTCTGTAGACCTCAAATATCAGGACTCCATTATGTAATTGAGGAAAGCTTTTTGAAATCATTGTTCTAAGGCAGGGATTCTCAACCTATGGTACGTGTACCACTGGTAGTATGCGAGCCACTGCCAGGTGGTACGAAAACAGATTTGCTTACTGGTACATCTAATATATTGAATTAAATATAGTGGTAAGTCACTGGAAAAGGTTGAGAACCCCTGTTCTAAGGGATTAAAGATGCATTACAGATTTAGTATTAATATGAGTTTAATGTTACAGCTTGACATAATTGTAGATTTCTAAATCAAGATAACCCGATGAAAGAGAATTCTCCATGTTACTTATTGTTAAATAGTTAAAATATAAGCTCTGTTCTGTTTATGCTTTTCTTTTTGAGCTATCACATTATATTTATATGCTGTATATTTGCTCCTCATACCTTAAAGGATTAAAGACTTAAATCTAAAATCATAGGAAGCATTCCGTCCATGAATGGTTACTAGTAGAAAGCCTTGGTTGTTGTTTGGAAGGTTTAAGGTTATTTTGCACAACCATATTTGTTTAGGTCAGGTTGGTTTTTTATGAGCAGTTGCTGATTTGAAAAATAGTCTCTCTCTCTCTCTTGTTTGTATTTATTGCAGTGAAACATACTAGTGTTTTTTTTTTGTGGGTGGTATTCATGGGGTGATCAGCTGGATCTGTCTGATATATTATGTTCTTCCAGACTGATATAAACAATAAATCCAATATATAGAAATATATTGGATTTAGCAATAGTTACTTTGTCTTTATATATATATATATATCAATGCATGGAAAAATCAGTTTCAGTTACTTGTACCATTCTTTAGACATTTCACACATGATTATTATTATCTATTATTAATAAGTATTGTATGAAATATTTGCATTTTTTCAATACTAGAATATATATATATTTTTCATTTTAAATGTTATATTCCTAACCAACATTTTCAATAATCTGGTTTTCAGAGCAACAAAGAAAGTGCCAAAGAGATTGATAGGCTAAAGCTTGAAGTCTACAAAGCTACGTATGTTTTGCATTTTATAGTTATATGATGTTATACTCGAAGTATTGATCAAATAGACATAAAATATTCAAATATAGACACTGTTTTCACTTTAAATATATATTACTGATACACTACTGATACATACATTTAATATGATGAAATGATTTTATATTGAAGATTTCAAAAAAAAAATAAAAATAAAAATAAAAAATACCATCTTCACTTTCCTATATAAATATGTTTTGATTTTGCTTCTGCAAATTATCAAAGACAACTAAACGAAAATAATGTAATAGTATTCTTTCATAACGATTCATTCATTGTTAATATGAGTCATCCATTTGAATTCTAGGGCTATGTATAGTTTAGCCTCCAGAAGTAGTCTTATTACAATCGCATTGACTTGAAATATGTGATATCCTGGATACCAAATTTCATTAAATTCCATTAATTCAGAGACGAATTATTATCATTTTTCCAGTAAAATTGATCCTGTTAGAACAAAAAAAAAAAACAGTCTCTCTTGGTTCCTATTGAAACTGAGATTGAGACAGAGTTGACAGAATTTAATTTAGAAATTTTAGTGTGTGTCCCAAATTTTATGCACTTCAAACTAACCAAAGCAGAGTTATTGCTTTGGATTCCCAGTACCAAATGTCAATATAAGAATCCACTCATATACATATTATTTCAGTTAGTGGAATAAGCAGATAAACTATTCAAATCAGTGCTCATGCACTTGGTTAAGCTCACCTAAACTATACTCAGATTATTTTTTTAAGGACATTCAACTTTTTAATATAAAAGAATTGCTCATATCTAGTTTACTCTCTTTAGTAAGTTATGAAAGTGAAAATTGATTACAAAGAATTTTAAAACATAATTTCCACTCACACAGTGAGAGTTTATGAAACCTATACCACAACATTGCTGTTATGTGTAGTAAATTGTTAGGGAAAAAGAATCTATTAATGAGCTTCTTGAAGAGTTGGAGGTTGTATTTATTGTGGAAAACAGTATGAGGAAGGTCATTCCAAAGGATGCAGTTAGGTGGAATGAAGGAAGGGGAAGGAGAAGCTAGTTTGGTAAGTTTGGTGCTGAACCATATATGGATGGAACTGTATATTCATATCAGCTGCTCATATTCTTACATAATCAGAGGAAAGCAAAGGAAGAGTGGTGACTAGTACAGTGGGCACTGCACCACTGTTACACACGAAGTCCACCAAACCATTCTTTAAACTCATTTAGTGTATCTGCATTCACCACAATGTCAGGCAATGCATTCCGCTCATCAACCACTCTGCATGCCAAAAGCCTGTTCCTTATGCCTCTCCTCACACTCTCCTTATGCAGCTTCTAGGAATGTTCCCTTGTTTTTTCATTCCCTTTCCCCATTCTACGTAAAATTTCTTCTACATTTAACTGGTAACAACTCTTATCAACTTAAATGTCTCAATCATCATCATTATTATTATTATCTGAGACATCGAGGGAGCCCATAAATCACCCACACCAACTGTCATATCTTCTCTTGAATTCATTCAAACTATATGCACTCACTACCCCTAAAGGCAAACTATTTCACTCCCTCACTGCTCTGTGAGAGAAAAACCTAGCTCTTATCCCATTCTTGACTGAGAACAAACTTAACTTCTATGTATGTCCCTGTGTCTTTCTCCACCTTCCATATAACGAAAAATTTCATTAAACGATATCCTATAACACCCATTCAAAAATAATTAACCTCTATCATATCCTTTTTCCTCCTGTTAACTAGTCTGCAATCAGTATACTCACAATCTGTCCTCATGATCTAAATCCCACTCATCCCACAAACTGGATATAATCTTTGTAACCCTTCTTTGCACCCTTTCCACAACTTCTTTATCCCCTTGGAACCAAGGAGACCAAATCTGAGCACAATCTAGGTGTAGTCGTATCCAGACCTTATAAAGAGGCAAAATGACTTCCTTATCCTTACATATCAAGGTTCGATTTAACATCACAATTATCCTCTGAGTTGTATTTGAAACTTTTGTTATGTGAAATTCCTCTCCACCATTATGCCAAGATTCCTAGCCTCATCAATTTCCTGTAGCATAACCCTCCTAATATAATATGCCACTGGAAATCTCATCATGCCAAAGTGCATAACTTTACACTTACTAACATTCAACTGACAGCCATTTTCTTTTGCCCAAATTTCCAGGATATTCAAATAATTTTGTAAGTGCTGAATATCAGTAGCATCCCTGATTTCCCTGCCTATCTTTGCATTATCGGTAAACAATTGCACATCACCTAATAGACCGTTCCTAATGTCATTAATGTATAGATTGAACAACAATCGCCCAAGGACTGAACCCTGAGGTACACTACTGGTCACCTTAAATTTAGCAGATTCACACCTGCCATATATCACTTTTTGATAACCATCCAAGTCAAGAGTTTATATTCCAATTCCATATTCTCCAATTTATGCAACAGCCTTTCATGCGGTATGCTATCAAATGCCTTAGCAAATTCCAACATTATCATAGTGTATCCATATCCTTTATCCAACTCGGCCATAACATTGTTATAAAATATAAGCAAATTGCTAAAATATGACCTTCCTTTAGAAACTCATGTTGCTCCTTGCAGAGTATAGCTTGTTTGTCTACTCATTTCTGTATGTGAGTTCTTACCAACTTCTCTACAATCTTCACGACCACACCAGAGATACTGATAAGTCAATAGTTAGACACACCAGTTATTGCACCACCCTTGTACAATGGAACTATTATACATTCCTTCCATTCCTGTGGTATCATTCCTGAGCTGACTAAAGTTATACAAACATCTGTGAAAGACCTAGAATATTCAGCTGAACATTCCTTTAGTAAACATACTGATAGTTAATCTGTCCCTATTCACAAATTCTTATTTAGGTTATGCAACATCTCTTCAACCTCATATTCATGCACGTCTAACTCTTCATCCAATGTAGCAGTAGCACTATGGTCCATGTTACATACACCTGGTTGATATATCTTAGCAAAGTGAGCACTCATTAATTGAACAATCTCATTAGCTTATGACACTAGATTACCATCTACATGCAGCGAAGTTATTCTTCCACATTCATTCTTTATTTTGCCTCTGGCATAAGGATAAAATTCTTTTGGATTTCCTTTAGTTTGCATAGCCCAATTTCTTTTCAGACTCTGATTTAGCTTTTGCATAACAATTGTTATTTTTCTTGCCTGAACTTTATATATTTCAAATTAGCAAAACTGGGGAGGGCAGCAGGATTTAGATTTAAATGAATTGGCAGTGTGGGAAAAGGACAATGGTTGTCAATTTAATGTTGCAAAATGTAAGATAATGCACTTCGAGATGAAAAGATTACATACTGTGTGTATCAATTGATATTAGCTTATTGGAAATTGATGAGGCTAAGGATCCGGGGGTGTTGATGGAGAGAGAGAGAGAGATTTTAAATTCAGAGGACATATTGCAGTTGTTGGCAGAATAGCTCAGAAGTTTACTTGGATGTTGAAGAACACAAAGTAAATATAGGGAGGTTATTATCCCTCTTTACAAGGCTATGATTTGGCCATTGTTGACTACTTGCATAGATATGGGGATTAGGAAGTGGTGGATTCAGACAAGTGACCAAGCTGGTGACAGATCTGTAGAATGCTCTTGAAGGTGTGTAGGTTACAGAGTTTAGCTGTAGCCAAAGGAGATAAGATATGATAAAAACCTATAAAGTTACTAGAAAGGATTCTATAAGATTGACACAAAAGAAATTTTTCGATTCATGAGGAGAAGGGGAGAACAAGGGATCATACATTGGAAGTTTTCAAAGTGTGGTTAGTAAGGATTTGTGTGGACTAGGTTCTTTACTTGGAGAGTGGAGATTTAGTGGAATGGATTGCCAGAGGTGGTTGTGGAGGTGGTGGTTTAAGGAGATATACGAAAGATATTGTGTGAATAATGAGTAGCATGGGTTTCTCACAATGAGTCTTTTGACTCCATGCAGGTGCCTGTCTAAATAATAATAAATAAATATATTGCTGAAAACAAATATTGAATATTCTGAGTATACCAACATTACCCAATGAGGAGAACACTTTGAATATTACAGATGTCATCTGCCAACTTAAAATTCTATGCAGTCATATTGTCGTATACTGCAGAAAATCAGTATTAAGAGTTCCTTACTTAGACCCTTTTGGTTTCCATATTCAGTATCGGGGTGAAAGTTGGTCACACAACTCCATCTAGTCCAATTTATTGGGTTGGCAAATAAGTTCATTTGGTTTATGCGTTAGTACAAGTTTACGCCGCTTCCCCTGTTGCTATTGTTGCGCTATCATGCAACTCTATTACGCAGTTGAAAGGCGACGTTTCACATAACTTTTCAGTGAATTTTCATTCGGCCTACTTCAGTTGCATGTGTGTGTAACATATTTTTAGAAATGGAAGGAAATAACATACATTACTGGCATATTTTGCTTTTTTATTTCAAAAAAGGCAAACCAGCTGCGGAAGTCCATAAAAAAATATGCACTGTATATGGGGATGTTGCCTTAACAGAACGCGTATGCCAAAAGTGGTTGCCAAATTCCGTTCTGGAGATTTCGACCTCAGTGATGCACCTCTTGCCGGTCGTCCAACTGTGGTTGATTTGACTGTTGCGAAGGATATCATCTACAAAAATTCGGTCACAAACAGTGTGGGAGATTGCTGCAGTACTGAACATATCCCATACAAGCGTTGAAAACCATTTGCACAAGCTGAGATATTTTTCAAAACTCAGTGTTTGGGTGCCCATAAATTGACTAAGGCCAATATGACTGCTCACATATCTATCTGTGATTCGTTTAGACGTCGCAAAGAAAATGACCCATTTTTGAAGCGGATGATTACGGGAGATGAAAAATGGGTCGTGTACAATAACGTGGTATGTAAAAGATCATGGGGGCATAAGAGCGAACCGCCGCAAACAATCTTGAAAGTGGGATTACACCCAAAGAAGATCAGGCTCTCTGTGTGGTGGGATTATAAAGGTGTTATCCACTACAAGGTGTCAGGCAGAATGATTGATTCAACTTGCCCATGCAATTAGCACAAAACGTCCTGAATTGGCAAATTGGAAAGGAGTTGTCTTTCACCACGACAATGCCAGATCCCACACATCGTTAACAACCCGGAGTAAATTGTTGCCTCTTGGCTGGGATGTTTTGCTGCATCCTCCGTATTCACCGGACTTGGCACCTTCCGATTGTTGCTATAATTATTTCGATCGTTGCAGAATTCTCTGAACGGGAAAACCTTCGCTAATGAGGAGGCTGTCAAAAGACAGTAAGCCTCAGGAGTTTAATGAACGCGGCATAATGAAGTAGTTGGTGGACAGATGGCAAGAGGTCATTGATAAAGAGGATCAACATATAACTGACTAGTATGTATTATATATATTAAATAAAATGTGTTTCATTCCACTCTGAAAAACCAAACGAACTTATTTGCCAACCCAATAGTGTGGAAGACAGGGTCAGGTGGATGACTTCAGTGGGAGGAGACATGATTGTATGCAGTCTTAAGCCCTTGTAAGATACAAAGGAATATAGTCTATAACTACATGGATCATTGGAAGGCAGGTCTTTCTCCAATTTCAGGGCTGACAGTTTTATAAACTTTTCATTAATATTAGGCCAAAGAATAATTTAAAAATAAGTTCACGCTATAATAATCATGCTTTTAGTTACAAGAATATGCCATATTTAGTGAATGCAATACCACAATTTGAAAATAAATATAATGTATGTTATAATTTTCATTAATAGGAAATTAAATGACGAATCCAAGCTGCAGAACTCTGAATTATCAGAAAAGTTAAGTAAAAAGGTATGTATTTTATGTCTACTTTATACATGTTTGAGAGCGAGGAGAGATTTTTGCATTAGGTGCATAAAGATTTTGCTTGCTGTTGTCATGATTCCATTTTGATGATAAACAAAATTAACTATTCAACCAATGATAGTGAAGCCTAGAAATCATTTTTATAAAGCTGAAGATGTAGGATACACTGTATCATGGCTGGCTGGGTTGTTAATTTCAAAGTTAATTTGACTGTCTCCACATGCTATCATATATCACTTTTTTTTATTAGGAACAGTGATAGCTTCACTCCTAAACTGTTAGAAACAAGATTTGCTGAAGAGATGCCAGTTATTTGTCATGTTTATTTTGAAAAAAATGACCTGAAAACTAGTACATTAATTAATTCCGTTTTAAAAATGAACAGAAATCAAACTGACCAAATGACTAATATTGATATTTAATTTTTAGAGGTACCCATGGCATAGCATAATTATTAAAAGAACACAATAATAACCACAGTAATAACTTTTAATTAATAAAGGTACAGATATTTCATACTAAAACTAATAGTACATCTTCAGTGTCACACAAACAGTTATAGGAATGGAATACAAGTAACAAACATTCGGTGGGTCACCTATTAAAATACAATTGTTGCCTCGTGCTAGGAAATGATAGAAATAAAAAATAATTAATCTTTAAGATAATTGATTTTTTATTGATTACATAAAATAAAAGTCTCCCAGATCTTTGAGAGAGAGACAATTATTTTGATTTAAATTCGATCGGTGTAAAATAGTTTCACAACTTTCTTTAAAAAGGCGTTCATATTTGAACCTGCATCTATGGAGGAGAATAGCTTTATCCCACTGGATATTATGATTAGTGTTAATACTGTGTTGTGCTAGACCAGACTTCTGAGGTTTGTTTTATTCAATATAATATTGATGTTCCTTAATTCTTTTTTCCACAGAATGGCCAGTTTGTCCAAAATAAGAAACATCGCATTCACATGGTATTTGGTAAACGCCAGCCAAAGATAAAGATGACATTTACTGGCAGATACATTCATAAAAAGTCTGCTCACCACACATCTCAAAAATTTGGCATTCTTAAATCTCTAATTAATGGAGCACATAAAGTTTGCTCTTCTCCAGTAATCTTACAACAAGAACTTTCCATCATTAAAAAGTTAATGAAATCGAATAATTGCAACACCCAATCAAATCCAACATAAAATTGAATCCCATGTTCCACTACCTGAGGTTTCTTCTTCAACAGTCTGCAGAGTTCCAATCCCTTACATTCCAGGAATCTCAGAACCTATAGATGGAATTTTTAAAAAGTATCAATGGATTCCCATGTATGTTCCTATCAACAAAATTTCCTCTTTATTGCCTTCTACAAAGAATAAACTGTCATCTCTATCTTTGGCTGGCATTTACCAAATACCATGTGAATGCGATGTTTCTTATTTTGGACAAACTGGCCATTCTGTGGAAAAAAGAATTAAGGAACATCGATATTATATTGAATACAACAAACTTCAGAAGTCTGGTCTAGCACAACACAGTATTAACACTACTCATAATATCCAGTGGGATAAAGCTATTCTCCTCCATAGATGCAGGTTCAAATATGAATGCCTTTTTAAAGAAAGTTGTGAAGCTATTTTACACCGACCGAATTTAAATCAAAATAATTGTCTCTCTCTCTTTCAAAGATCTGGGAGACTTTTATTTTATGTAATCAATAAAAAATCAATTATCTTGAAGCTTAATTATTTATTATTTCTATCATTTCCTAGCACGCGGCCACAATTGTATTTTAATAGGTGATCCACCAAATGTTCGTTACTTGTATTGCATTCCTATAACTGTTTGTGTGACACTGAAGATGTACTATTAGTTTTAGTATGAAATATCTGTACCTTTTAATATAATGAAACCTGTGGTGAATTCATCACTAAAAACACACGTAATAACCACAGTAATGACTATTTAATTCGTAAATATTTCATCCCAAGTATGATGATGTCCCAAGATACTTAGGATGAAATATTTATGAATTAAATAGTCATTACTTTGGTTATTACGTGTGTTTTTAGTGATCTGTACCTTTTTATTAATTAAAAGTTATTACTGTGGTCTTACGTGTTCTTTTAATAATTGATATTTAGCATAAATTCAAACCTTTATTTGATCAATTTTGGAATTTAAATCACTGAAGTAATCAACTTGAAATATACTTGAGTTAACTAACAGCAGTTTATCTTAAATATTTCAGATTATGTCATAAGTTTTTTAATTGTAAAATATATTTAAGAAATATTTTATGCTCCACTGTATTTTGTGCAGTACAAGATTTAATTATATAATATGCTTATAGGTATTAATTTTGCATGTGTGTGTGCGTGTGGTTAGATTTAAGCAGCAAATGGAAAATTCGGTGTGATTTAATGAAATATTCTTTAACCTTACATTTTCTCTCTTCATAGCAGATATATAATGATATGTTACTGGAAATGTGTGAGGAGAAAGGAGTGCAGTTTGTTAATGTGCGGAATATGATATACTGCATTTGAATGGTTTTAGTGCGAGTCATTTGGAGAGACTGCTGATGGAAGGTAGAGAAATGAGTGAAGAGAATGAATCTCATCTAGCAAGAAGCAATATGGAAGAGAAGAAGAGTAAGAAAAGAGAGATTGAAGTGGTGGTTATGAAAGAAGAAGTGGGTCATTTCCTTTTTCTTCTTATTCATCTTGGAACCTTCTTCAAATCCAGTTGTTTTCCCCTAGATCCCAGGTCATCCTCATCCCTTTTTGTCTAAACATGCATTCGTATCCTCTTGGAGCATCAACCTTTCTCACGCTGTGTTCCTATGTCCACCCTGAGCTTCCCCGTTTCCCTATTTGTCTTGAATACTTATTCTCTCATTCTCTATACTGCAGGAAATTGATTTAATGAAATATTCTTTAACCTTACAATTTCTCTCTTCATAGTAGATATATAATGATATGTTACTGGAAATGTGTGAGGAGAAAGGAGTGCAGTTTGTTAATGTGTGGAATATGATATACTGTATTTGAATGGTTGTAGTGCGAGTCATTTGGAGAGACTGCTACTGGAAGGTAGAGAAACGAGTGAAGAGAATGAATCTCATCTAGCAAGAAGCAATATGGAAGAGAAGAAGAGTAAGAAAAGAGAGATTGAAGTGGTGGTTATGAAAGAAGTGGGTCATTTCCTTTTTCTTCTTATTCATCTTGGAACCTTCTTCAAATCCAGTTGTTTTCCCCTAGATCCCAGGTCATCCTCTTCCCTTTTTGTCTAAACATGCATTCGCATCCTCTTGGAGCATCAACCTTTCTCACGCTGTGTTCCTATGTCCACCCTGAGCTTCCCCGTTTCCCTATTTGTCATCATCATCATCATCAAATTCCTGCCATGTACCCTCAAGGGGTGTACAGGATATGACAGTACTACATGAAAAAATTACATCATTACTAACTTCCTATCTACAATTTTCCTCCAAATCAGTCTGTTACTTGTCAAGACTCCAACATTATCAGATCTTATATTTCTATCGTCTAAGGCACTTTGTACCGTATCAATCCACCTATATCTTGGTCTTCCTCTGGGTCGTTTTCCTGCCAACCTGGCAGAGAACACTTGTTTTGCTAATCTTTCCTCTCCCATTCTATTTAAGTGACCATACCATCTGAGATTAGCTCTGCTAACGCATTCCTGGATGCTGACAATGTCAAGTTCTTTCCTAATATCCTCATTTTTAATATGATATTGCCATTGATGCCATCTGTTCACGCCTCTAATCTTTCTCAGGACTCTCATATCTGGGGTCTCTAGTCTTTGGTCAAGTGTTTTACTTCTGACCCAGCTCTCAGATCCATAAGTTAAAATTGGTTTGAACACAGTCTTGTATACAGCTAATTTAGTGTTCCGACTAATTTCTTTCTTATTCCATATGAATTTATTCAATTGACTTCCCACGATACCAGCTTTGCTGATTCTGTTGTCTATTTCTATATTTAGTTTACCATCTTCAGTAAAAATTGTGCCTAAGTAGCTGAAATGTTTTACTTGTTCCACAGGTTCTCCATTCACAACACAGTTGACATTTTCAATGATTCTGCCTGTTTTCATTGTCTTTGTCTTTTTATTGCTGACCTTCATACCATATCTATTACAACAGCTATTCAATTTAGTCAGAGAATCTTGCAGACTTGTAGCGGATTTATTTAGAAGTATAACATCATCCGCATAAAGCAAAGAGCTGACATTAACATCTCCAATTTTGATATCAGGTTTAATACCACATTCCTTCATAATGTGATCCATATAGATAATGAATAACAGAGGGGATAATGTACATCCTTGTCTCACACCAGATTTAACATTAAACCATCTTCCTGTACTTCCTTCAATTCTAACTGCTGACTCACAACTCAAATAAAGACTAAGTATTGCTTGATATAATGCCCCGTTGACACCATATAACTGCAGCGTATTGAATAGCTTCTCTCTTGGCACCTTGTCATATGCCTTTTCCAAATCGACAAAACTTAAATACAGATCTTTGCTGTATTCCCATGCTTTCTCAACTATTTGTCGTAAAGTGAAGATCTGATCCTGACAGCCTCTATTTGGCCTGAATCCAGCTTGTTCTTCACCAAGCTTTTCTTCCACAATTCTTCTCAAGTATACTTGCATAGATCTTGCCAGGAACACTCAGTAGGGAAATACCTCTGTAATTCTCACATTCAGTTTTATTTCCCTTTTTATATATGGGTACTATGAGAGCTCTACTCCAATCATCGGGAATTCGTCCCTCTGTCCAGGCTTTCTGAACTATGCAGTGCAGCCACTGTAAGACTCTTATACCACCATACTTCAGCATTTCTGGTCGAATATCATCTACTCCTGCTGCCTTTCCACATTTCAAGCCTTTGATGGCTTTTTCTACTTCAAGTATGGATATGTATTCCTGACTGCATGCCTGGTCAGTGTTTTTTATCACTGTGCTGTCATCACTGCTTGTTTCATTTAGCAGTTTTTCAAAGTAATTACTCCATACTTCAAGGATATCTTTTTCTCCTGTTTTCATTTCACCTTTATCATCTCTAATTCCTTTTACAGCACTCTTTCCTCCATTCCTAAGCTTCTTCAATAACCTCCAGAATATTTTGCCACCTTCTTGATATTTATTTTCTATATTCTTGCCAAAGTCCTCCCATGACTTTTGTTTAGCTAGTTTTACACACTGTTTAGCTTTCTTACATTTGTCTCTGTATTCTGTAAGAGTAAAAGCTGACTTATTTGCCAGGAACTTTTGATATGCTTTCTTCTTTTCCTTCACTGCCTCTTTAACTTCCTGTGTCCACCAGGGAGTTCTGATTTTTATATCTTTGCACACAACCTCACCACATGCCTCTCTGGCAGAATCAATCAATGTTTCCTTCAGAGTTTGCCACTGAATCTCCAAGGTTTGATTCCTGTTCTCAAACTCTTTCATTTTCTTTTCAATAATATTTCTGTATTTTAGTCTACAGTTTACATCTGAGAGCTGCTCAACTTTTATTCGCTTTAAAACTTTCTTACATGTTATTCTTTTCAATATGAAATTCAATTTTATCCTGCTCAAGACTAAATAGTGATCACTTCCAATTTCAAATCCTCTGTACACTCTGGTGTCCTGCACCAGGGAGAAAACATCACTATCAACAATAACATAGTCAGTGAGACTTTTCTTATTCCTAGCCTCTTCTCTCCATGTGAATTTGTGCACATTTTTATGTTGGAACATGGTGTTAGTAATAACCAGTCCATGTCCTGAGCAGAAATCCAACAGATATTTGCCATTATTATTAGCTTTGCTCTTTTCTCCAAATTTTCCCAAAATATTTTTGTATGTCTCACAATCATTTCCTACTCTACTATTTAGATCCCCAACAAGGACCAACTTTTCCTTTTTCATTGTGTCAGTTGCTTTTTCTAAAGCCTCAAAAAATTCCTCCACTTCTACCTTAGTAGAACCTTCTGTGGGACCATAGGCACAAATAAGTATCATTGTCCAGTTCCCCATTCTCATATTTGCCCACATTACTCTACTTGAGACTGACTGCCATTCATGAAGATTAGCCTCGTATTTTGTGTTGAATACTATGGCTACTCCTTCTTTTCCTTGATTGTTATTGCCAGAATATAACATTTTGTATTTATTGCTCAGAAAGATCTCACCAGTTTTGGTCTTTTTTGTTTCAGTCACCCCTATTATGTCGATCTGGTACTTATCTAATTCCTCAGCTAGCTCCATTTCTTTGCCATTCAGGCTTCTTACGTTGATAGTACCGATCTTTAACTCTGGTGATGTTGAGTTGGGGTTTGTTTTCAGATTTGTTCCAGTAGCTGACTTTTCGCTGTTCGCCCTGGTTCCCTGGCGAAAACAACGGGGGCCTTGTTTAACCGGGCGACGCCCCAGCCGGCATGAAATTTTGTCATGTTGTACCATCATTTTTTATTTTGGTTTAACCAATAAGAATACAATTTGTTCGGCTAAATCCCAAATTGCCAGCCCAGCCTCGTTCGTTCATTATCAAAGTAGATACCCAACAGGGTGCACCACGAGAAGGTGAGGATTGGACA
This sequence comes from Typopeltis vanoorti, assembly GCF_054136105.1. Classification (NCBI taxonomy): domain Eukaryota; kingdom Metazoa; phylum Arthropoda; class Arachnida; order Uropygi; family Thelyphonidae; genus Typopeltis; species Typopeltis vanoorti. Next base: position 23,991,275 of record NC_143574.1, on the reverse strand, counting down.
TTAGGTCAGAAGCCCTGGTCGGTTCTCCGCATTCCTTTAAAGGCTATGTGGAGGTCTCCTCTCAGTTATACAGCTTTGACCCTTAAGCACCCCTGTTTGTCTTGAATACTTATTCTCTCATTCTCTATACTGCAGGAAATTGAGGCTAGGGAGACAGAGAGTTGAAGTTCAGGAGACATATCACAAAAGTGAATAAAATGGTTCAATATATCACATTAATGTTAAGAACTTGATTGACACGCAGGGATAAAGAAGTTACTACACTTTTTAAGGCTCTGATATGACCACATCTGGACTGTTGTGCACAGATGTGGTTTCCTGGATTTCTTGGAGCTGTGGAAGCAGAGGATGTACAGACAAGTGAAAAAAATGGTGACTGATTTGTTGATTGTAATAGAATAGACTGAAGGTTTGTAGGTTAGAACATTTAGTTGATTGGCAGAAAAGAAGGATATGATAGACATGTAAGTCACTAAAGGGTTTTATAGAGTAGATGCAGAATAAATTTTAGATACAAATGGGAGAGAACAAGGGATCATTCTTCAAGGTTACTATGGGTGTAGCTTGCAACAGTCATTAATGCTTTATCATTGTATCAGTTTAAGGAGTAGTACAATAGGCATTGTGTAAATAATGGTTAGTGTGGTGGGCCTGCTTGATGAGTTTTCAGACTTCTTGGAGATGTCTTTGCAATAACAATAATAATGTTGTGCATTTGACATCATAACATGATTATCAGTGATGAACATGTTATGCTCAATCTTTGTAAGAAGATTGGAACATTCTCTTCTGAGCAAATGCTACTCAGCACTAGTTATTAAAAAGTGAATGCTCCTCCAACATGTAAAGCCAGACTACACAACAGTTTTGCTAAAAATATAGAGATCATATGCATATAGTATGAATATTGATACACAACATTAAAACTCTAATTAAAATTCTCAAAACTATTTATTTATAAAAAATAATTCAAGAATGGAGTTCTACAAACTAAACATTTAAAAAAAAAACACTATTATATTCTAGGAAAATACAAGCTTTATGTTAATATATTTAACTAAGTAGTAACTTACTGACTTATTTGAGATTGCTTATTGCTGGATAAGAAGTGGATATTTGATAAATACTCTCTTCTTCTCCTCCTTAATTGTTCTTTTTTTCGTATTTGGAATATCAAATAAAATTTAAAAAATATTAATAAATGAATTAATTTATAACTTCTACTTGTTCAGTTTGTTATAAGGCAACAATACGTATGACAGCAACACATATGCAAAAAAAACTAAACTTTTTTTTTTCTAATGAAGCTGTTACTGCATCGAGAGCTTATAGTGGCCTTTAGTGACAAATTAATATATTATATGATAATGCACTAACCATTAAAGAATGGATAAGGATGAACCGCTTTCTATGCAAAATGTTAAAAATAACAAATTTTTTTAATATAATTAAAATACATGCCATTTGAGAATGTATAATTTGTAAATGATGACAATAAATAATTCACAAAATATGCAAAAAGGCCATATTGAACACCTCAAAAAGCCACATGCAGTCAAAGTGCTGCAAGTTTTCCACCCATGGGCTAAAGCTTTCTCTAGCCTCGCACCTGTTACATGCCGGCACTGTTTATTGCTTTCTCAAGTACAGCACATTACCAGTGTTGCAAAATCAAGACTGAGTGTAAATTAAAGATTCCAAGAAATTCTATTCTTAGTTTCATCCTTTACCCACGTGTAAGTAAACAAAGTTTGCACATGAAGTAACTTCATGACAGAGCAACTTGTATATAGAGGCTAATGAATTCACATTAATTGCCTTAGTATCCCATAATGCAATGCACATATCTTTACAGACATGTATAATGCTATGCATTATGGGAAGGGCCACTACCCAGACTGGTTTTGACCTTTATTGTGGTCTCATCAGTGGGAGCCCAGATCCAGAAGTGATACCTCTATATATGAGTTACTCTGTCATGAAATTACTTCATGCACAAACTTTGTTTGTTTACACTTAGATAAAAGGATGAAACCAAGAATATAATTTCTTGCCATTCTTTAATTTATAATATAATCAAGTGGAAAAATTTTCAACAAGACTGAGTGGATAGAGTTTTTGTTGCCAAGGGTTAGGCTTGTTATCATTTCTCATATTACAGCAAGTTCCTGTTATCACAAATAACTGTTCTACCGTATTCCACATATGCTCAGTTGAGTTCATACTAGTGATTGAGCATGTCAGGGAAGTATGGTACAGGCACTCTCATGCTCCTGGAACAATATCTGAATATTCATCCAGATGAATTATTCCAAATGGATTAATTTATCCAGATACACAAACTATGAGCATGAAAAGATATGACAAAGTAGCTTTCAGGAAGGTTATGGCATTTATAAATTGCTTGATATGAGGGATAGGATGCATGCTAAGAAAATGCTCTCTTTGCTTCCATATTCAGCCTGTAGTGCTGCCACCAGACATGATAGTTCTGTTGATTCATGTTGATATTGCCGCACTCTAATCCTACCATCTGCTTAGAACTGTTAACAGATTCATCAAACCAGATTTAAATTCAAACTATTCAAATATCCAGCTTTGAAGTTCCTCTACTACCTGCTTGTTTTTAGCTGACAGGAGTAGATCTTGGGGAGAGAATCATCTACTGCTATGTCACATCCATGGTAGAGTTCAAGTCATGCATTTTGATATGTTTCTTTGAAGATTCCTGTTGTACTGCATTACCATTTCACTGATTGTAGCTCTGTTAGCATCTAAACTTCTGTGAACTCTTGATCATTCTCTCTTATTATATTCAGAACTCTAAGGAGTCCAGGAACTCATCATGGGAGGACACACTACTCCACTACAACTCTCCATCTCCCTTACTTAATCCTCTAACTACATGGCACTACTACAGTCAACACAATGCTAACTACTGCTGTCAACCACCAGCACCACCACTAACTGTATGTTTTGTCTGTATTCTCCTGGCCAACTTATTATTATCCCAAGATCCCATAGGGTCAAAGATCTAGGAGGTCTTTTGTCATACACACAGCTCATCATACCATGGCTTAAACACTTAAATTCTCTGCAGGCACCACACTCTCAGGCAAGGTATTCCAATCATTCACAACTCTGCATGCAAAAAATCTGCTTCTCACACCCTCCTTATACAGCTTCCAGGGATGTCCTCTGGTTCTCCTCTGATCTCCCACCGTTCTGTAAAACTTCTCCAACATTGATCCTGTAACAACCCCCTTACTAACTTGTAGGTTTCTTATCATATCACCCCTCTTTCTCCTATCCGCTAGACTCTGTAAATTTCATCTTCTCAATCTTCCCTCATATTCAACATTCCAGACAATTTTCCTGTATACAGGATGAAAAACCCAAGTTTCCTGAAGTAAAAAATCTTGCTAACTCCAAATGAGATCAGCTAACTCACCTTCAGTTGAAAAAGCCCATACAAAGATTCTTCTCATCATGACAAGAATCAAACTCAGATCTTTTCCAATTAAAAGGTGCAGTGTACTGCTATTTTTCCACTTGTGCTACTACAAGGATACAGTTACTTGCATCAGCAAACTGCCTCCAGCAGTGTAGTTCTCTATTGGTTTTCTATTTGTTGGATCATTCTTGACATAAGTATCTAATGTTTTTAATAATGTTATATATGACATTATTAAAAGCATTAATAATGTTATACGAACCACTTATGTTTGAGGTGCTTAAACTCATTTAAACATGGAACAGATGACTGTTTCTAATATAGCATTGATTTCTATGGGATGGAGAATGTACATAATAAACAAGACATTCAGTGTGTATATGCTCACATATACACAGCTAACAGTATAATAGAGAATGTGATCAGTATAATAGCATAATAGTGAATGTGATCAGTATACTACCTTGGTATGATTGATAAGTTGATTTTGCAGGTGAAGATAATGAACGGCATGGTGTATATAGCCACATGAAAAGGGATTATTGTTTGCACACATGTGGGGAAACATTTGATTTGCAGATGGAGCTTTATAAAATACACTTTTATAAAACTTCATTTTACACATTGTACTTCAATTTTTTTTTAAAGAAATCTGATGCTTGTAATTTTCAAGACACATAGACATAAATAAGAATCCTATTCACTTTAAAGAAGTAATTCACTGCAAAATTAGCAGTATTAAGTGTGATAAAGACTATAGCATCATCAACGCTGCTCTGTTAAGTACTCATGATTTAAAAAGATGGACATTTGTTAATAAACCCAAGTGATTACGTCATATTTCTTAATTTCATCATCTCATTAAGGTAAAATAGATAAATAACCATCTTTTAACATATGTTCAAATTTTATTACATAAAAGCAAGAATATGTGAAAAGAACCTGGGGGGGGGGGGCATACCATGAGCATATATATACAGGGTGGCCATAAAATAACTCCCTCTTTGGAGGCATCTGTAGCTAAAACCAATAAATGGAATGAGACCAAATTTTATATTGGGACTTTTGAAGGCATATGGAGATGATTTCCGCGAAAAAAAGATTTAGTACCAAAAGTTGCCGCTGGGGGAAATTTTGGCACTGGTGGAGCCGAAAACAAGCGAATAATTACATTAAAGACAGATAAAATGGAATAATAACATTTCGACGGTGTAAGCGACAGCCACGTCACTCATTCCAGCTGGATATGTGGTGCCTTACAATGATGATAAGAATAATAATCTTCTTTTACTACGCATTATTCCTGCTTCCTATGCAGGGTCTGCGTGTTACTTAGATGCGACTTCTTGTTAGTACCATTCCCAACCGACCTGTCACCTAGTCTGCCGCTGGAGGGATATATTTTTGACTGTAGCACCATATGTTCATGGGGCTGGTTTGCCTGCTTGCAGGATAAACTGGCAGAAAAAACCCTACTGTCCGCACCCAAGACTGGCTATCTTGGCTATGCCTGAGGAAGATCCTCAAGTTCCTCACGTCTTCGATGGGAATTGAACCAGGGACACTCCATCCCCAGGCATATGGTTGCGAAGCGCAAAGCCACTAGGCTAACTGCTCGGACGATAGTAAGAATAATAATAATTAAACTAAAACAACAACTTGCAAGAGACACAGAAATTAATGTAGTGATTGAACTCACAGGAAATAATGTTTTATTCATCAGAATCAGGGTCCCCTGGACCACATACATGATTTTCAATGTGCTGACCTGTATTGTTTACAACGAATTGCATCCGGTGTGCAACATGCTCTACAGCTGAGTTAAGGAGTTGGACTGGATGTTCATAACAGCCCGTTTTATGTTCTCTTTCAAGACATGCAAGTTGGAAACACCACCAACATACACAACGGATTTCAAATATCCCCCACAGCCAAAAGTCACATGGAGTGATCGAGGGGATCACTCCATGTGACTTGTCCCCAGACACTTGGAGTGTCCAGGGATCGAGGCGGCCATGCCGTTGGAAAAAACTGACTAATAACCCTCTCATCACTGAAATGCTGGTGTAAAAGGTGCTGTACTGAACGTTCAGTGTGTGGCCGTGCTCCATCCTGCATAAAAATTATAGAGTCCAAATGGACTCCAATGCAGGAATGACAAAATTTTCCAGCATTTGTCGATAAATCTCTCCAATAATGGAGCAGGTTACAGGACCTGTAGGAGTAATACGCTCAAAAAAGTATGGTCCTATTATGAAATCGGCTGTGAAGCTACACCACACTGTTAGTTTTGGAGAATGCAGTTGTACTTACTGGATCGCTTGGGGATGTTCAGATGTCCAAATTCTGCAGTTGTGAGTGTTGACTGGCCCATTCAGATAAAAATGAGCCTCATCACCCCACAATATTCTCCAAAGCCAATCATTGTCAACCTCCATTCGGGCAAGAAACATTAGCACGAAGGTCATGCACTTATCATAATCTGCGGTAGTTAGTGCTTGCACACGACTGAACTTATACGGATAGAAGTGAAGCATTTTCTGCAAGATTTTCCACACTGTACCATAAGCCATATCAAGTTTGCAAGCTATGGCACGAGCACTTGGACCAGTACTGGTCTCTGTGTCATCGAACACCGCAATAGCAACGTCTGTTACTGTCTCTTCTTGCACTGCTTTCCGTCCTCTGCCAGGTCTAACTCTAGTGATCCAGTTTCTTCAAACTTTAATCATAGCTCTCAGTGCTACAGCTGACTTAGGACTGTATGGTTATGAAGCCTTCTAAATTCCCAAAGGGCCACTATGGCATTGCACTGTTTAAGGTAAAACAACTTAACAAGTAAAGCACACCGAGGCAAGGTAGGACACATATTGAGCACAATTCGTCAGTCATTCGAATAACTGCCTGAACGTTCCCAATCCCTTTTTCATTGGAATTGGTGATGCTGCTGTCACGTAAGCACAGTAAAATTTTGCATAATCCTTTTTACCTGTGTTTACTGCAAATATTTGACTGCTTTTGGCTCTGCCGGTGCCAAAATTTCCCCTATCAGCGACTTTTGGTACTAAATCTTTTTTTCGTGGAATTCATCTCCCCATGCTTCGAAAGTCTCGATACGAAATGTGGTCTCATTCTGTGTATTAGTTTAGCTACAGATATCTCCAAAGAGGGAAAGTTAATTTATGGCCACCCTGTATATATGAATGTGATGATAGATAAGGAGCTGAAATATATATAGAGAAAACACATTGTGAAAATTATGAGAATTTTAATATATAGAAATAAATCAGTGACTGTTTCACTGAAATCAAGGAATTTTCTTGAAAAACAGTTCTGTTGACATGTGCACTGCCTTATAAAGAGCAATAGATAAAAATCTTCCTTTAATTTTAAACTTCAGAGATTTCTCCAAAGTAGCATTGTGATTACTAGCTATATATATATATATATATAGGTGATGATAGATAAGGAGCTGAAATATAGAGAAAACACATTGTGAATTTATTATGAAATACATTATGAAAATTATGAGAATTTTAATACATAGAAATAAATCAGTGACTGTTTCACTGAAATCAAGGAATTTTCTTGAAAAACTGTTCTGTTGACATGTGCACTGCCTTATAAAGAGCAATAGATAAAAATCTTCCTTTAATTTTAAACTTCAGAGATTTCTCCAAAGTAGCATTGTGATTACTAGCAAAGCTGTAAGGGCTCCTATGTTCATGTGAGCATTTCTGTTTTATTTATTTTTGTGGAGATGTTTATCAATGCCAACAAATACACGCCATTAGGACACCCTCTCCCGATTTACATATTTGGCACGATAAGTACCATGTGTGTTTACTATAAATGGGCACATCTATCCTCTGTATGTAATCAGTAAACATTTGCCAGTAATGGGGAAATTTGGTGATGTAAGCCAATTTGACTGCAGGCAAGTAGTTGGGGGCCTAGAAAGCAGGTGCCAGTATTTTGCAAACATTTTGCACTTGTTGGTTGCTCCCATAATATGGTATCAAGGGTGTGCCTGGACTGGATTAACCATGAACAGACATTCAGCAGAAGGGCTCACGTTGGTCAGCCATGCTTGGTTGATCCTAGAGGTGAGCGTTGGGTATCGTGACATCTCAGCAACGACGTGCAACAGCCATGCAGCTCACCAACCAGTACAACTGCAGGACAGTTTCCAACACGCACCATATGCCATATCTTTCTTCACCTGGGGTTCTGCAGCCAGAGACCAACAAGACCTATGATGACTGCCAGTCATTGCAAACAACACTTCACATGGGCCAAGGAACATCAGCAATGAACCCATGACAGATGGAAGAAGGTCGTCTGGAGTGATGAGTCTCATTTGCTGCTGCACCATGCTGATGACTGGGTTTGCATTTGGCATGAGCAGCATGAAGACTTATCCCCTTGTTGCACAGTTGGGATTCAGCATGTTGGGAGGTGGTGTTATGGTCTCGAGGAGCTTTTTCCCTGCACACCTAAGGTCCATTGGTTATCAGAAACAAACACAGAATGGTGAATGCTACAGGCACTTGCTAGCCGACCATCTCCATCCATACCTGCTGGAGGTCTACCCCAACCACAGTGCCATCTTTCAATAGGACAATGCACCTTGTCATCTGTCTTGTACATTGCCTTGGCCCTAAACTCTCCTGACAGAATTGAACGTGTGTTGGATATGCTAGAACAGGGTGTGTGGGAACTGCATTCTTCTCCACGGAATGAGCATGATGGAGTTGCTGCAGTGGACATGGGTCAAGCTATGAATGGAGGATGTACTATACCATGTAAAATCTGTTCCTAGGCATCTACAAGCTGTGATTGCACAGAATGGTGGACCAATGCATTATTAGGTGAGTGTTCCTAATGCAAAGCTAACTCAGTGTATGAATGATGTACACATGCTAAGATTTTAAATTTTCGATTTTTTGAGTTGTATAGAAAATTTTTAGGAATCATTGTCGACAAGGAAGGGCAGTGATTTTCTTTCATTGGGTATAATGTTTATATTAGTTTCATAATGCGAAAGTGATTTAACCTGAGATTTCTTGAAAGAAGTAAAAAAAATTCACTGTGAATAATTTCACATGATTATATAGAAAAAACAAACTTTGTTCTTGGAGTTTTATATTTGTCATTTAACGGCTTTTATTAAAGATATTATTTAGTTTAATCCTTTGATAAAATTTTAAACCAGGAATATAATTTCTTGGCATCTTTAATTTACAGTATAACCAAATGAAAAAATGTATGTTTAACATTTTTTTTTTTTTTTTTTCGAAAAATGCCTAATCTGTTCCCACGTGATATTTAATGGTCATCATTGGAGTATTGGAGTGTTGACAAGTAACAGACTGATTTGGAGGAAAATTATAGATAGGAAATTAATAATGATGTAATTTTTTTCATGTAGTACTATCATATCCTGTACACCCCTTGAGGGTACATGGCAGGAATTTGATGATGATGATGATGATGATCATTTTCTAGGGGTTGCTTAAGGGTTAAAGTCAAATAACTGGGAGGAGACTTTCATATTACCTTTCAGGAATGCAGAGAACTTACTGGAGCTTCTGACCTAATGTCTGGTCCTCACCATCATATAGTCCACCCTATTAGTAAGGATGGTACAACATGATGAGATTTCATGAGGGCTGGGACATCACCCAGTTAAACAAGGGACCCCCACTGTTTGCATCAGAGAACCAGGGCAAATGATGAAAAGTTGTCTACTGGAACAAGTTCAAACTCGACATCTAGAAGAAGAAACCCAACATTAGAAGAGCTGAAGACAGAAGAACAATCAATATAAGGAGTATTAATGGAAAGGAAATTAAACTTGCAGAAGAATTGGAAAAGACAAAAACAGGTGAGGTCTTACTAAATAATTAGTATAGGATATTATTTATAGGCAATAATGATCAAGGAAAGGAAGGAGTAGTGATAGCATTCAACACAAAAAATGAAGATAAACTTCTTGATTGGAAGTCAGTTTCAAGTAGAGTATTGTGGGAACACTTCAAAATGCGGAAATGGACAATGAAAACTTATTTGCCTCTGGTCCAACAGAATGTTCTTCTAAGGAAGAAGTGGAGGAATTTTTTGAGTCATCAGAGCAGGTAGCTGACAAAAAAAAGGAAAAAGTGGTCCTTGTTCAAGATCTGAACAGCAGAATAGGAAATGAATCCCAGCAGGCATATAGGAACATTTGGGGAAAATTGGAGAAGAAGAGAACAAAGCTAATAATGATAATAAGTATTTACTGGACTTCTGTTTCTACATAAAGATGTGCACAAGTTCACATGGAGAGAAGACACAAGAAATAGAAAAAGACTCATTGACTACGTCATTGTTGATAGTGATATCATCATGCTGGTTCAGGATACTAGAGTGTACAGAAGATTTGAAATTGGAAGTGACTACTACTTAGTAAGCAGGATAAAAATGGATATTACATTAAAAAGAACACTACGTAAGAAATTTTTCATAAGAAGTAAAGTTGAGCAGGTTTTTTAGGTAAATTGTAGACTTGATTATACAAATGTTATTGAAGAAAAAATGAAACAGATTAAAAACAAGAAGCAAACCTTAGAGTCTCAGTGGTGAACTCTGAAGAAGACATTGATTGATTCAGCTGGGGAAGTATGTGATGAAGTTGTCTGCAAGGATAGAAAAATAAGAATGCTGTGGTGGACACAAGAAGTTAAAGATTCAATCCTGGAAAAGAGGAAAGCATACCAAAAGTTCCTAACAAATGTCAGGAATAGGGCAAAATGTTCTGGAGACAATTGAAGAAACTTTGAAATAGAGAAAAGATGACTATAAAAGGAAAAAGATGATAATGGTGAAATCAAAAGTGAAGATAAGGATATTCTAGCTGTCTGGGGTAATTACTTTGAAAGACTGTTAAATGAACCAAATAGTGACAGAACTGTGCTAGAAAATTTTCAAGAGGAATTCAAAGAGGAGTATATAAGAGAATATACAAGTGCCTCCTTAGCACAATTGGAAGAACGATGGTGCATTGTGCACTTCGATTGGAAAAGGCCTACGTTCGATTCTCGTCGCAATGGGAGGAATCTTTATGTGGACTTTTTCAATTGAAGGTGAGTTAGCTGATCTCATACGGAGGTAGCAAGGTTTTTTCTCCCGGAAACTTGGATTCTCGTCGCAACGGGAGGAATCTTTATGTGGACTTTTTCAATCGAAGGTGAGTTAGCTGATCTCATACGGAGGTAGCAAGGTTTTTTCTCCCGGAAACTTGGGTTTTTCATCCCACATACAGACAAATCGGCCCTTCAGAACACATGCAGTTTACAGACAAAAAATACTAGTTGTGGTGGCGGTGGTGGGCGGTAGATGGCATTGATGGAGATGATTGGTAGAGGTTCAGTGTAGTGGTGGAAGCAGTTGTATAGTAGGTGTCCTCCCATGATGAGTCTTCGGACTCCTTGGAGGTGTCACGAATAATAATAATAATGCTCCATGCTTGAGGTAATAAAAGCTGTAAAAAACTTGAAATGGGGAAAGACAGTTGGGGCAGATGATATTCAACCAGAAATGCTTAGGTATGGAGGTATAAAAGTTTTGTAATGGCTACACTGCATCATTCAGAGGGGCCTGGTAAGATGGTTGAATTCACGATGGCTGGAGTATAAAGCTCTCATAGTTCCAATCTATGAAAAAGGGAATAAAGTTGAATGTGTGAGAATTACAGAGGAATTTCTCTATTGTTTCCAGGTAAGATTTATGCAAGCATATTTGAAAAGAGGTCGAGAAAGATCATGCAAGAGAAACTTGGAGAAGAACAATCTGAGTTCAGGCCAGCTTGTTCTTCAGAAGTTGTCAAGATCAGATTTTCACTTTAAGACAAATGGTTGAGGAATCATGGGAATGTGACAGGGATCTGTACTTAAGTTTTATAGGTCTCAAAAAGGCTTATAACAAGGAGGCCAGAGAAAAGCTTTTCAAAACACACAATTGAATGGGGTGAATGGAACATTATACAGAGCAGTACATTGTCTATATTTATCAGTCAACAGTTAGAATTGAAGGAAATACAGGAAGATGAAAAATCAGTGGTTTGACAACGAGGCACATTATCTCCACTCTAATTCATCATATCATTTATATGGATCACATTATGATAGAAAGTGGAATTAGGCTTGCTATTAGAATTGGAGATGCCAAACTTAGCAGTTTGCTTTATGCAGATGAATTGAATTGAATAACAGCTGCAACAAATTTGACATGAAAATCAGCAATAAAAGGACAAACTATTAAAATAAGCAGGAGCATAGAAAATTTCAACTGCATTCTGAATGGAGATCCTGTAGAACAAGTAAAATATTTCAGCTATTTAGACACAGTTTTTATTGAAGATGGGTAATTAAATTTGGAAATAGACAACAGAATAAGCAAAGCTGGTATGGTGGGTAACCAGCTGAATAAATTTATATGCAATAAGAGAGAAATTATCAAAACACCAAACTAGTTGTATACAAGACAGGGTTTGAACCAATTTTAAATTATGGATCTGAGAGTTGGATTAGAAATAAAACACTTGATCGAAGACTAGAGACCATAGATGTGACAGTTCTGAGAAAAATTAGTGGAGTGAACTTATGGCATCAATGGCACAATCATATTGAAAATGAAGATATTAGAAAGGAACTTGACAATATTAGCATTCAAGAATGTGTCAGCAGAGCTAACCTAATGTTGTATGACCAGTTAAATAGAATGGGGGTTAGCAAAACAGGTGTTTGATGCCAAGATGGCAGAAAAGAGATTCAGAGGAAGACCAAGGTCTAGGTGGATTGATTCAGTCAGAAGTGCCTTAGAAGCACGAAACGTGAGATATGACAATATTGGAGTGCTCACAAGTAATAGATTTATTTGGTGAAAAATTGTTAATGGAGATTAATAATAATGTAAACTTCATTGTGTAGTTCTGTCATAGTAACCTGAACACCCCTTAAGGATACATATCAGGAAAATGAGTTTGATGATCACTTTTAGTACACTTTCTGACCAGACATGACAATCTGTAAAAGGATTTCATGATTAATTTTTGATCAACAATTTTCTTTCAGATTAGTCTATTGTTTACAAAATCTACCTTGTCTAGGTTCCTACATTGTAATCTTATCAAGTACTCTTAACTACTTAAATTCAGCTCACTCTCTCTCTCTTATATGGTCTTCTGCATATAGGAAGACTTTTTTTTTTAATGCTGATCTTTCATTCTGTTAAGGTGATTATACCATATCATCTTAGATTACTTCTTATATATAACTTGTATGTTGGTTATACGTTATTTTGCAAGATTATCACAATATAGCAGGTTCAAAAAGCAACTGCTGGCTTTTGCTGGCATGGGTATTTGTGATTGTCTGTGAAAATACTGGTGGTGGTGGTGCTTGTCAGTAGATAGTGCTGGTGTAGATCAGTGTTTCCCAACCTGTGGTTCGCGGACCCCTGGGGGTCTACGGGATAGTTTATTTTCATTAAACTTTATTTTGTCATGTTGCTCACCTGTTGTTCACACCTGGCCTAATTGATATGTTCATATTCTTCCAAATATCTCCATTTATAACAGTATTGCATTGTCATAAATGACACGTTTATGTCCACTAATCTTCTGGAGTACGGTTCCAACAATGTGATATACTGCTGCTAATCTTTTCACCCCAAAATGCATAACCTTACACTTTGCCACATTAAATTGACATCCATTTTCCTTAGCCCAGTCCTCCAAACTATCCAAATCATCTTGCAAAATTTTGACATCCTATGCATTCACAATTGCTCTACCCAACTTTGCATCATCAGCAAACAAGTGAACACTTCCTCTCAGATCCTTTCCTATATTGTTAATGAACAAATTGAAAAGTAATGGTCCAAGAACAGAACCCTGCAGCACACCACTAGTCACAAGCCGTCTTTTGGACTCTTTTGGCCTTGGCAAGGTCCAGTAGAATCACTCTAAACCCATTACCCTTATCCAGTTCAGCCGTCACTGTGTTATAAAACATGAGCAAGTTACTGAGGCATGATCTACCCCTTCACAAAACCATGTTGTCCCTCATATAGTATCCTATTTTCATCTATCCAATCCTGTATTCTTCTCTTGACTAATTTCTCCAAGACCTTGCCAATGATTCCTGATATGCTAATCGGTCGGTAATTTACAACAGCAGTCTTGGAACCTCCTTTATGGAGTGGAACTATTTTCCCCTCTTTCCACCCCCCCTCGGGACTAACCCAGACCCGAGACTTAAATTAAACAAAATGGTCAAGGGTACTGACAATTCTTTAGCTGCTTCACGTACGACATGAGCTGGTATACCATCCAATCCCACAGATGTATTGACATTGAGGTTTTGCAATAGACTACTCATCTCCACTTCATTCAGCACAATTCTCGTATAATCTATTGGTTCATTCATTTCTGCAATGTTACCATCTGCATGATATATTCTTGCAAAGTGCTCGCTCAGTAATTCAACTATATCAACTGATTCGGTTACCTCCCTACCATCGGCATTCTTTAAAATCATTCTGCCATATACATTTTTTCTTTTACTTGCAACATATCGAAAAAACTGTTTGGGATTCTGTTAAAGATACCAAGCAATTTCTACTGTTTGGGATTCTCTTTCATGCATGGCCAATGTTCTTTTATAATCCTTTTTTGCTTTTCTTATCACACTCGTTACCCTTCTGGCCTGCGCTTTATACCGTTCATGTGCCTGCTGGTCACCTTTCTCCTTAAATTCCCTCCGTAGTTGTTTCTTTTTTGCATCTCAAGCTTAATGGTGTTATTCATCCATTTAACCCCTACTTGATTTATTATTCAGACTCTAGGTATACAGTCAGCCATTGCTTCATGCAAACACTTCTTAACCGCCTCCCATGCACTATCAACTTCTGGCCCTTGCAGTTGTACATGCCATGGCACTGAACCAATCAAACTCCTAAGCTTGTCATACTTACCAGTCAATAATTCCACATGTACCCTGTCTTAATTGTAAATTCCACACCTTTAGCCACCTCCCATGTCAAGACCCTATGATCACTCTCACCAATTGGTGGCAACGTGGTCATATTCGTTACAGCCAAATTCTCAGATGCAATTACTAGGTCAAGCACTCTCTGACCCCTAGTATTTTCCATTACATGCTGTCGCAGATAGTTATCCCTTAATCACCGCATAAAATCCAATTTTCCTTCCTCCCATGTGTCCTCTCCTCCTTCCAACCAATGTTACCATAGTTGAAATCTCCCATAATAATTGCCTTCCTTCCACTCATTTCTTCTATTTGCTTATGCATACTATCTCCACCATCTATTCCATCACCTGGTCTATAGCAGCACCCAACTGTATATTTTGTTCTGCTTGTTTCAATCTCACACCATATGTGCTCTTTTCTCTATCCTGCAGTTCCACTTCTATTCTCCTTGGCTGTAGCTCATCAGCTATCATCAATAACACTCCTCCCCCCATTTTATTCTCCCTGTCACTCCCGAACACACCGTACCCCTCACATTCAATCCCGCTAGCTGTGTCGTCTTCTGTCAGCCATGTTTCACTAATGCGAATAACCTGTGGTCTGGAAGTGCCAATCAAGGCCAAAAATTCTTCTTTCTTGTTCCTAATACTTCTGGCATTAGTATACATGAATTGCAGAAGCCGATTTGTTCCATCCTTATTTTGATGCCTTATACTAACTATCCCATTCTGATTCGTGGTCTTTCCTACTCGCTTGGGCATATTACATTCACACACTCAACTGTCTCCCTAAAGTCTGCATATGTCCTTCCCCCCCCCCCCCCCCACTTAATAACTCTAGTTTCCCTGATTCTGCACATTCACTTCCTCTACATTCGACAACACCTTTTCAAGTCTCCGTACACCAAATCCATTCAAAAGTAAACCATCCATTTTATATAAATCCTTTTGCCCATCGAACTCATTCCACACATCCACAAATTCCACACCACTCATTCTGCATAATTCACACATAAAGTCATTAGCAATTATGGCCCTCCTTCTATACTCTTCACTGTCATACCGTGGCATCAGACTCACCATCCTAACTCTCTCACTCTTCTCTTTTGCTGCCTCCTTCGCATCCTCACTCATAGCCATTTTGTTTCCTTCCAAATCATTTGTACCTGCTACCACTATCAATTCTTTCACTTGCTGCGTTTGCATTCTAATTGACTCGTTTACATTCTTAACGTTCACACCAGGTTGGTACAATTTTGTTAAACTCTCAACTAACACACCTCTTACTAAGGAATCTCCATACAATACTCTCTCTTTCATTTTGTTTACACTTACTATCACACCCTTATTTTTTCTATCATACTTTTGCCGATTATTAGTCAGTACGCTTGGTAAACATTTTTGCCATTGCTCCAGCTGCCGATTTGCCCTATGTATCGCTCTGTGTAATAGAGCGATCTCACTCATTGCGTCAGTGTCATCGTTTTTATTCTCTGATGATTCATTCAATTGTTCTATATGTTTACCTTCATTCTTATTTTCAACGCCACTCTCGCAGCTATCAGGTACTACCTCACAAATATCACCATTCATACCTTGCATATCACTGTTATCTAGATTCTCACTCTCAACAATGATATCACTCACACAACCTGAAACACTCTTTAAATCCTCACATTCTTTACACTTTTTGCACATATTCACTCCACTATCGTTGTTTAACCAGACTCCAACCGCTCTCCTCAATGCATACATTTCACAAACAGTAAACTGAATCAAATTCTTTAAGTTAAAATTTTTAGACAAATATGGCGACCTGGATGCTATCTTTGTATTCCTCTTTATGGGAGCCATGTGCACAGATAATCATATCTATCAATTTACTATTAAAATACTCAAAAAACACACAAAAATCCCCTAGACATGCTAAAATATTAAAAGTAAACAATACTATGTAAATACTATGCAAATTCACCAATTTTTACTCAAAATATCACTTATCTGTTCAGGAGCTATCTACAAACACTACACACCATGTAGCCCTCTAGTGGAGGAAGAATGTGTATTGTTTTGGTATGCTTTGTATTGCTAATTCCATACCAGGTTTGTCATAGGGTTATTTAATTTAGTTAAAGACTTAGATTTTGAGATTTATTTTAAAAATGTTGTTTACATTGTTCAAATAACTAAGCTTTAATA
The DNA here is from genome assembly GCF_054136105.1 of Typopeltis vanoorti. NCBI lineage: Eukaryota > Metazoa > Arthropoda > Arachnida > Uropygi > Thelyphonidae > Typopeltis > Typopeltis vanoorti. The sequence goes on along the minus strand of NC_143574.1, from coordinate 23,974,590 downwards.
TCTCCTATTAAACTTAATTTTTTATTCGCTGTATTCCTTAACAGCATAGACTGTATACAGGGTGTTTCAAAAGGTATATACAACTTGCAGGAGAACAGAGAATAACTTGGAAGACGTACAAAAGCTGAGTGAATGTCATAATGTAATGAAAGACGTCAATTTTTGGTCACGTACTTTATTATCAAATGATAACACTAGATGGTGTGATATATTACACTATTTGAAAATGGCGACTTTCAATGGTGCAAAGTGAACACGTTGTGTGTTTTGGTTTGTCAAGTTCAGAGGAATTTCTGCATGCAATACAGCAAAGAACCTCCTAATATTCACACGATGTACATGTGGACAAGAATTTTGTGGAAACAGCTGTTCTGTGCATCATCCAAGGTCACTGTGAAGGCTGCATGCTGCCAATGCTGTTGTGGAAGAAACTCAGGAAAGTTTCCAGAGAAGTCCTGGAAAGTCAACCAGATGGACGTCTTATCAAATTGGAATTCCACATGTGACTGTGTGGCATGTTTTATGACAGCATCTACATTTAAGGACCTACAAATTTACCTTCGTACAACATTTGAAGAAAGATGATAAGAAGATATGCCAGGATTTTTGTATGGAAATGATCAGTAAGATAGAACAAAATGAGGACGTTTTTGGACATAATTTTCAGTGACAAGTGCACTTTTCACATAAGTGGGCAAGTAAACACAATTGCAGAATTACTAAAGGGAGTCATCTCGAACTTTAACTGTCTTTGTTGAAACTTCAATTGTTGTGCTATATTTGCCTGGTAATAAAAATTGTTCATCTATTGCTATTTACCTTGTCTTATCATTCAAAGTTGTATATCCCCCCTTTTGAAACAACCTATATATCCTAAATATCAGTGGAGTTAGCACATGGGCATACTTTACACCCTGATTTAACATCAAATGATGTACACATATAGTCGTGTACAACTACTTAAGTTACACAAAACTTGTGCATTGCTTTTTAAGGTTTCATTTATCCAATACATATTTATATTTATGAATTTAGGGGCACAAAACACACGTGTTGAAAAGATTATTTTACTGATTAATAATAACTTGACGCTTCGACCTCTGTGTTGAGGTCATCATCAGAAGGATACATGTGTATAAGAACCAAGCTACATGCTGTTGCACTCTATACAGGTAAATTACAACTACGTGGTTAACTAATCTTTTTTCTTAGCCTGTCCTCTAGTGATAAAAAAAAAATAACCAATAAAAACTACAAAATTATTGGTAATTTTTTTTTTTTTTAAATCACTAGAGGGCAGGCTAAGAAAAAAGATTAGTTTACCACATAGTGGTAATTTACCTGTATAGAGTGCAACAGTATGTAGCTTGGTTCTTATACACATGTATCCTGATGATGATGACCTCAATACAGGGGTCGAAACATGAAGTTATTATTTTATTATTAATCAGTAAAATAATCTTTTCAACACATGTGTTTTGTGTCCCTAAATTCATAAATATGAATGCTGATCACCATGTAACCTTAAAAGAAAGAGTCAATACATATTTAGTTTATTAAAAAATTATTTCCCTGACACCTTATCATATACTTTTTTCAAGATCAACAGAGCTTCAACCACCGAACCGGTCTTGATGTGCTTGCATATCAATAATTACATGGATATGAAGTGTCCATTGAAGTTAATATCACTTTAGATACAATTGAAATAACATGGATATGAAGCTTATAGTTTTGATATATTTTATCCTTGTGACTGGGTGGTTAGTAGATATTCATATTATATTCCCATGATATATATAGGTATCTATCATGAGGAATAATCTGGGCTAGGCTTTGACTTAGCTTAGATCTAGCCAAGACTTGGGCCAAAGCCTAGTGAAAGCTGGGCTAGGCTTCGTCCAAAATCCAACTTGTTTTTCAATACAGTTTTCCCATCAATTTTTATTATCCTTTTCTCAAGTATGCTTATACAGTATGGTGCAAAAAAAAAGTACTGAATAACTTCAATGATATATGTTATGGAGTAAACAGGGTTATTAACAAGAAATATATGTTTACACATGATATTTCCATAACTATCAATGGAATCTTGGTCAAATAAAGCATTCACGACAGTAAATTACCAGATCAAAATGGACATCTTTCAAGACAGGTTTTGTAGCATTGTGAAGGTTCTCTGTCATCTTGAAGAAAAAGGGGTTGGGACATCTGTTGGAGATATCATGTAATTTTATCCCTTAGTTCATTAAGGCTTCAAGGTGGGTCGTGTGGAATACCTATTCCTTCATACCCCATGTGAGATCAGGAGAATGTGAAGGGTACAGGAATTCTGTAAACCTCGAAATGCGCTTCCTGGGAAAGTGTTCTGATAAATAGACTCTAGAACCATGTGATGTGTGACAGGTTGCTCTATATCTTGGAATACCTGTGCAAGAAATATTGTTTTTTTTGCATGACCCATCCTATGCAAATCCTGGGTGAATGGAATCAACACATTCTTGATATAGCATTCACTATTCGAAGCCACGGTTACACCACCCTCTTCAAAGAGTAGGGCCCAATTATGCCATGGCTGGAAAGTGCACACCATGTGGTGATCCCCTCACTTTGAAGAGGTTTCTCTTGGACAACTTCAGGTCTTGAGAAAGCAATAAACCTGTTAGTTTGTCTGTTTGCATGATTGCATAGATGGAAATGCACTTTGTCCAAGAACCAGGTGTATAAAAAGGTACCCAGCTCCTTAAGGATTCTCTGTAGTGACTGCCTCAGTATCCCAAGTCTTACCACTGTTTGGCATTGACTGTTTGTAGACTATAACACTTGCTCCAGCAAATACCCACGATTCTCATTTGTGTTAACAGTTCATGGTCTCCCTAAATGCCCTTTGCATTATGGTAGAACCCTTCCAGTATGTTGGAACCTCTTGATTAAGGCAATGATGACACTTTTGCTGCTTGGGGCACACTTACAGAAACAAGGAACAAACTGCTCACAAACATGTTGTAGGGTTGGGCCATTTGCTCCACCAACTTCGTATGAATGAAAATAATGCTCAATAATAAACATATTTTCTTCCAACGTCGAGAACATTGCTACAGCTAAATGCTCTTCTATTAATGTGCATGCAGTTGAATGACATATCTCTTAATGTGTATACTGAAGGGGGTGATGAAGTTCAGTACTAGTTGTTTTTGTTTTTCCCCACACTGTATAAAGCTTTCACGGAAATAAGGAAATAAATTCCAGCAACTAAATTCCTCTTTAATTAAGAGATTACATGGATTACAGTTGAACTTCTTTTGACCAACCCCTTCTGGATTTTGCAGTTTAGCCACTGATCTGATCTGATTTTCCCTTTCAGTCGTTTCCGACCGTAGGTGACTTAGGCATTGCCTGCAAAGTATTCCTGGGGAGATTTTTACAAGGTAGTTCACCATTGCTTTCCTCAATCCCCCATTTTTTTCCGGGCTCAGGACCGGCATATGGCTGCGAAGTATTCATAACTGTAATCCATGTGTGTGTTCATGGGGGCCGGTTTGCTTGTTCTGGGGGACGAAAAACCCGAATTTCTGGGTGAAAAAACCCTCTACCTCTGTATGAGACCAGTTAACTCACCTTTAGTCGAAAGAGATGGGAATTGAACCCAGGTCTTTCTGACCAAAGGGCTTCGTCTATACTGACTGAGCTACGTAGTTTTGCAGTGGTTAACCACTGTTTAACCACTGCAAAACTTTTATAGCACTTTATTACAGCTTTGCGATGGCTTTTTTCTATATAAGTAAAAGAGTATGAGACTATTCTCATATTAAGCATATGAGAATATGTGTATAAAGCACATGCCTCTTGATTGCATTCTTCCTAGATATTTTCTACTACGGTTATATTGTTTATCTTATTTAATCATTTTTCAAAGTAATTACTTCAAACATCCAGCATATTCTTATCTTCAGTTTTTATTTTCTATTTCTAGTTTTTATTTTCTGCATTAGAAACTTTCATAATAGCTTTGTATAAAACATGCACACACATACACACACACACACACTTTTTTCCCCCTTTACTGCACCTAATAAAGGTTTGTGTTGCTTTCCAGTATCTAAATTTATTTATTTTAAGGGATAATAGTTCTCCCTAAAATCTTAAACAAATCTCATTCATTATTATTAACATCCAACTTCCATGGAGTAAAAGGACTCATTATGGGAGGTCTGTACTCTGTCATGCAAAAAAGATCATCAAACTGTGCCTTAAACTATTCACAATATTTCCACACTCACCACACATTCAGGCAATGCATTCCACTCGCCAATTATGCTAAATGCAAAGAATTTGCTTGTCGCTCATCTGCTCACACCCTGCTTATACAGCTTCCAGGGATTGCTCTAGTTCTAGCCTTGTCTCCTTCTACTCTATGAAGTAACTCCTCCATATTAATCTGGTAACACTCCTCACCAAATTATGTTTTAATCATAACCCCCTTTTCTTTTTATATTCTCAAGACTGTATAAGTTGAATTGCTCAATCTCTCCTCGTATCTGACATTCTGTAGACCTAACGCTAACTTAACACACCTTCTCTGGACCCTTTCCGATACATTCTCATCCATCTGAAAACCAGATTACTAAATCTGTGCACAGTAATCTATATTGTGGCCTGATCAAAGCCTTATACAGAAGCAGAGATGTTTCTGCATGTCAGTGCTCTCCTCGTTGCCATAATCTGTTGGGATGTTCTTACAATTCTAGCATGTGACGCGTGACCTTTAGGTTTGTCCGCCATCACTCATAGATCTCTCATCTCCGCCTCCTTCAAAGTTTCTCCATTAATTGTATACTCTGCATCCCAACCTTGCCTACCAAATTTCAAGACCTTGGACTTTCAGCATACGAAAATAAAATAAGACAAGAGAAATGTAAAGCAAAAGGGGTTACCATTGTTTAAATTAATATATAATTATACAAATATAATTATTTACATAAAATCTGATTTATGAAATTTAATTAATATTAACTTCAGAATAAAATAAAAAGTTTCAACTTTGGCAAACAAACCAAGCAAAACTTTGTCAATCCCTTGAAGGTATACAGATTACTTCAAAAAGTAATTTCTTTATCAGCTTGAAAAACAAAAAGATAAACATATACTATCTCAGCAGGCTTCAGTTTCAATATAAGTTTCATGAAATTTACCTTGCTTCAGAAATCCTGCTCAAAGAAAAAAAATCATTGAATCTCCAAGGTTTTGGTTCCTGTTCTCAATCTCTTTGTTTTTCTTCAATAAGCTTTGTGTAATTTAGTCTACAGGTCACATCTGAGAGCTGCTCAACTTTTATTTGCTTAAAAACCTTATTACATGTTATCTTTTCAATATGAAATTTAATTTTATCCTGCTCAACATTAAATAGTGATCACTTCCAATTTCAAATCCTCTGTACACTGTCTTCTGCACCAGGGAGAAAACATCACTATCCACAATAACATAGTCAATGAGACTTTTCATGCCTCTTCTCTCCATGTGAATTTGTGCACATTTTTATGTTGTAACATGGTGTTAGTAATAACTATTACGTGTCCTAAGCTGAAATCCATCAAGTATTTGCCATTATTATTAGCTTTGCTCTTTTCTCCATATTTCCCAAAATAATTTTGTATGTCTGATAATCATTTCCTACTCTGCTGTTTAGATCCCCAAGGACCAACTTTTCCTTTTTCATTGTTTCAGTTGCTTTCTCTAAAGCTTCAAAAAATTCCTCCACTTCTACCTTAGTAGAACCTTCTGTGGGAGACCATAGGCACAAATAAGTCTCATTGTCCAGTTCCCTATTCTGATATTTGCCCACATCACTTTACTTGAGACTGCCTGCCATTCGAGAAGATTAGCTTCGTATTTAGTGTTGAATACTATGGCTACTCCTTTTTTTCCTTGATTGTCATTGCCTGAATATAACATTTTGTATTTATTGCTCAGAAAGATCTTACCAGTTTTTGTCTTTTTGGTTTCAATCACCCCTATTATGTCGATCTGGTACTTATCTAATTCCTCAGCTAGCTCTATTTCTTTGCCATTCAGGCTTCTTATGTTGATAGTACCGATCTCAAACTCTGGTGATGTTGAGTTGGGGTGTGTTTTCAGATTTGTTCCAGTAGCTGACTTTTCACTGTTTGCCTTGGTTCCCTGGCGAAAACAGTGGGGGCCTTGTTTAACCCAGCAACGCCCCAGCTGGCATGAAATTTTGTCATGTTGTACCATCATATTGTATTTTGGTTTAAGCCAATAAGAATACAATTTGGTCAGCTAAATCCCAAATTACCAGCCCATCCTCGTCCGTTTAGTATCCAGGTAGATACCCAACAGGGTGCCCACACGAGAAGGTGAGGATTGCACATTAGGTCAGAAGCCCTGGTCGGTTCTCCACATTCCCTTAAAGGCTATTTGGAGGTCGCCTCTCAGTTATACAGCTTTGACCCTTATTTGCAGAGAGCCAATCCATAAGAACTTGCTTCTTATTACACCAATTTGGAACTTTGTTTAATCGAATAGAGTGATATGAAGGATTATCAATTATAACAACAGCATTTTTAGGAAGGTTTGGAATCAGTTTTTCTTTTCTTCTCCACTTTTCAAAGATCTTGTAATTCATTTGCCCATGGTAATCTCCAGTAGTTGAATTGGCTTTGTATAGTAAGTTTGAATTCGGTAAAAAACCCATTTCTCCACCCGCACACAAAATTATTATGCGACGCGAGGCATTTCTGGTTTGTAGCACTCCACAGTCTTCTTTAGACTGCCAACATTTTCCATAAGTTAAATTACTATCATTCCAAGTTTCATCTAGATACACAATCAGACTTTTCTCCTCCTTGAAACATCTTATTGCTATCAAATACTGCATTCTAGATGAAACAATGTCACTTCGCTCCATGATAAGTTTCCTTTTATTCTGGGACTTTTTAAAACAAAATCCGATTTCATGAAGTATTTTCCTTAAAGTTTCTCTTTTCCAAGGAAAATAAATTTTTTCTTTAAGCATAGGAATCAATTTTGGAAGAATTGGCACTATTTTCTCGACCACGTAAAATTCGTGAATAGTTCTTATAACGTCTACATCAAAATCATTCAGAGCTATGGTTTTGATGGTTTTCTTTCTCTGGTACTCTTTTTTAGGAGATTTATTTGGCTTACCTTCACCTTTTGATTCCCTACGAATTCTTTTAACAGTCAACCCCGATACGCTTGCAATTGCACTTGCACATTTTATGACTTGAGAAAAGGGAACAAGGAGACGGCCTTCTGACGATTCTTTTTCGCAGAATGTCAGCACATTATTCAATATTGTTTTGCAAGATCTACTGAAACGTTTAACAACAGAACTTGTTGACCGTACTGGATCCATCATACAAATTAGTAATAAAAAAAAATGCAAAAAAGTGACAACAAAAATCAAGCTAGTACTAGTATAGCGACAGACAAGAAAGCACGTGATTTCGCATGTTGGCGACCGATTCGTACATCCTTCATTTCTTTCTCCCCTTCAGCATGAATCGACTATTCTTGGCAAAATGCCAAGGAAAGACCTACAAACGGTGGGCAAACTATAAAAGATATGATCTTGACATTTGTTAGCTGAAATAAGTACAATTCTTACAAATTGAATATCAGCCTCCGTGCACTGTTTCTATCGTCACCATTGCAAAACATTGATAAAATTTTGCGATACTTTAGATCAGTGTTTCCCAAATGGTGGGTCATGGAAGCTAAATGCCGGGTTGCCTAAAAAAACTCTCGAAAACCTAGATGTTTTGTTTTTGGGTTTTCTTTTTTTTTATGAAACTCTAAAATACAAGTAAATAGCATTTAATTGGGACTAATGAATAAATAATTTAATTAATAGAGACAAAAAATGCGACTGTGAAATGGCGACGCTGATGGAATCTCTTTGTTCGCGGTAAAGTAGCTCAACTAATGGGGAGGCTCCGCGGTGGCAACCCTGGCACCAGCCGAATCATTTAGTGGTCTGGTATTTGTTTTACTCGCCTGCCACATTAAGCATTGAGAGAGAGAGAACGTATTTTTTTGTATTTACTGATTACGTGTACCTTGCCTCCAAACCTGAAGTTTCTAGTTAACAAACAACAGCATCACACTTCTCTTTAATAAATTACTTGGCTTTAGTTTAATTTCTTTATATTTTTGTAAGAGTAAATGCTTCTTTATTATAATAATAATAAACAAAAACTCTATGAACTTTCAAATCTTTTATTTTACCTATTGGCCATAAAAAGTTTAGTGGGTCACGAAGATGAAGTATTAAAATAACCAGGCCATGGAAAAAAAGTTTGGGAAACCTTGCTTTAGATCATAAACATAAGTTACAAACTTTTCTAATATCTTAAAATTGTATAAAATGATTTTATTAACATAAATTTTTATATTGTTTTGTGGCCAGACCAAATTTTGGGAATTTACTTAATAGATTTCTTCTCAAGCAACAACCACTTCAGATTAGCTAAATTTTTCCATGGTATTTGTATAGAGGTCAGTTACATAAGTGAACTGATCCCCAGTTGATCAACAGTGATTCAGTGCATACCCACAATTCTTTATTAGTTGAGTGTTGATACTTTCCATAGTATGAGAGAATGGAGGCACGAGAAATTGGACAGTAGTTTTGAAGGTAAATTTGTCGTTCTTAGGAATGGATTGTTGAGCTAATTTCCACACCGCAGTATAGATATTAGTGGAATAGTTAGTGGCATCATTTTGATGCCTTATGGTCACTCCCATATCTCATTGGGTTTTAGTAGTAAATCCTTCTGCTAGAAGAGGTAGGGTCACAGATGTTCTTTTCATAGAGAATTAGTAGGACAATCAAAAACATCCTTACCTCTGGCGGGATTTGAACCCACAGCCTCCTGGCTGCAGAGCAGATATGCTAAACACTCAGCCAACTAGGCTAGCCTAGTGGAATAAGAAAGTTTTTTTTAAGTGACATGTAGTGGAAGTCAATTCTGGTGCACAAACATCAAGACAAGGGGAATTTTTTGGTATGCAGTTTGGACAAGATTTTTGAAATCTTTCTGGTAAAAGGTCAGATGGGAGATTGAGTGATGAGTATTTGAAATGATTGGGTACATTTACACCAACATCACTTGTGTAAGAATTGGAGGAGAAAGTAGGAAGCCAGGAGGTTATCCTTTTTCTGTGGGTGACAACATAATAGAACAATCCAGATATAACAGTGGTGGAAGCAGTGTTAGCCAGTAGGTTATGGCAAACACTGGCCAGCATGTGAGATCTGATTATAATGTCAGAGGGGATTTTAGTTAAGGGCAGGACAGTTCTGCCTCTGGTTGGTGGTAGTGAACATACAGTATTGACTTGGGAAATGGCTAAGTTAATCAATTTTCCATTCAGAAAAAGTTCATGCTGAACTATGAAGCAGGAAATTATTACTGACTGAGGCATATACCAGTTCTGTCCTATGGTATCATTAGCTATATAGGAAGGATATCAGCATGAGAAGAATTTAAATAATACAGTCGGTGATCGGTTAACGAACAGTTCGGACTGTGAACAAATCGGACAACAAACACTTTCACGAAAGATTTTTATGTTCAGACAACAAACACATGTTCGGATAACGAACACTTCACAGAACAAACACAAGAAGAAGAAGCGATGCTGTGTGTAAGATTTATAGAACTGTATTTTACTGCTATCTATGAACAGTTTCTGGAAAACGAGACTTTGACAGTTGTATGCATAACCTTTTTGTGCGCTAGTTGATTTCTGTTCTCTGAATTTTTGTAAGTGCTTTTCTGAACTTTTTATTAAAAAAAAAACCTGATAATATTATGGGGCCTAAAAAGAGTGGAGTGTCAAGAACTGTGCTCACCATAGAAAAAACCAAGCAAGAGATAATAGCCAAGGTAGAGAGTGGGCAGAAGATGTCTGATGTTGCTAGGCAGTATGGCTTGAACAGGTCTACAGTATGCACAATCTTAGCTAAGAAAGATATAATCAAGAACACTCAAGCAGCTAAAGGAGTAACGAAAATCACATCTGAGAAACAAAGATGTGCCATCCATGAAAAAATGGAGAGATTGCTTTTAGTTTGGATAAAATAAAGGGAAATGAAAAGATGTAACTAGTATGACTATCATTCAAGAGAAGGCTAGAGAAATTTTTGAAAAACTGAAGAAACAAACTCCTCATTCGTCACATGAGGAGATAGAATTGAAGGCTACCACTGGATGGTTTGCAAAGTTTAGAAGGAGATCTGGCATTAAACATGTGGTAATGCACAATGAGTCTGCTAGTGCAGATAAAGAAGAAACTGAGAAGTTCTGTCTCAAATTTTCAATTGTGATGAAACTGGTTTATTTTGGAAGCGTATGCCGAACCGTACCTGCATCACGAAAGATGAGAAAAATATTCCTGGGCATAAACCCATGAAAGACCGATTGACGTTACTTTTGGGAGCTAACGCTAGTGGTTATATGAAGCTTAAACTGCTTCTTGTCTATCACTCTGAGAACCCTAGAGCATTCAACAAAAATTCCATAAATAAAGAAAGATTGCCAGTGATGTGGAGATCGAATGAAAGGGCATGGGTCACGCAGGTTCTTTTCAAAGAATGGCTGTTTAAAGTTTGTGCCCCACGCATCAAGGATTCCCTTCAGACCAGTGAATTGCCATTGAAAGCACTTTTGCTATTGGACAATGCACCAGGACACCCAAAAGACCTTGAAGATAATTTGCTGGAGGACTTTCCCTGCCTCCAAATACCACTTCGTTGATTCAGCCAATCGATCAAGAGGTTATTGCGGGTTTCAAGAAATTGTGACTCGCGCCCTGTTTCGTCGGTGTTTTGAAGCATGCCAGTTCTCCTCAACAATGACATTAAAAATGTTTTGGAAAGAAATATTTGATATTCTTGAAGCTATCCGGCTCATTCAAAAGGCGTGGTCAGAAGTCACTCAACGACTGTTGAATTCTGCTTGGAGAAAGCTGTGTCCATCCTGCATTCAGGGAGACAGAGATGACGTCCCTGAAATTATGGATGAAATTGTGACAACTGCTAGAGATCTGGAATTGGAGGTGAACGAAGATGACATTGAAGAGCTCATATTGGAACATGAAAATGATCTGATAACAGAAGAACTCTTGAATGAAGAACACCAAGAAACTCAGCGAGATGTGTTTTCTTCCAAAAAAGAGGAAGACGAAAGAGGACCAATGCCAACATCTGCTATTAAAGATCTTTTGCAGAAGTGGGAATGTCAGAATAATGTCTTAGAATGGCACTCAAACCAGATTGAGGTCAATAGGCTTGGGGATCTCTACAACGACAATACTATTAATCACTTCTGAAAAATCCTGAAGAAGAGAGAAAAGCAGTTGACATTGGACAGATTCTTTAACACTCCACAAATGGAAAAAAAAATTATGTTACTGATGAAAATGCAAGACTGTGTATGTATGTATTATTGTTATTATAAATAAATATAGTAAGAAATTATATAATTTTTTTATTTTTATTTTTTTTTGGTTCTCCAGAATGAATTAATCAAATTCCCATAAAAATTTATGGTAAATCGATGATCGGTTAATGAACAATTCGGGTAGTTAACATTGTCTTTGAATGGATTATGTTCATTAACTGATCATCCTCTGTACTTAAATGGTGCAATATTAGAATGCATCCTTAAGAGTTCGAAGAATAAATAGGGTAGGAGTGAAATGAATGTGTAATCTTATTAAGCAAGCCATCCATAAGAATAAGATGTAGAAGGAATATGATGTGCATAAAGGATGGTGTCAGTTGTGAAAATTATAAGGAGCAGACCAGAAGATTTACAACTGTTGTATAGATATAGAAAGCTTAGTCTGAATTTGAAAAGAAACTGGTCTGCAAGCTAAAGAAAACCCAACAGAATTCTTTATTGCATCATTATGATACAATCGTTAAATTTGCACCTCAGGACAGGGAAGATTCCATAGGATTGGAAAGAATGCAGGATAACTCCATTGCACAGTGGTTGTGCAGTGGAGTTATCCTGCATTCTTTCCAATGAATCAAGTCAATAGTTGGACCGATGAGTCCAACTATTGACCTATCGATATCTCTTGTATGATCATGAAGATTTTGTGAAAGTTAGTGAGAGCTTGTATACAGAAATGGGTTGACAGAGAATCTGTACTTTACAGTGAACAGCATGGGTTTACTAAGGGAAGGTCACATTTCTGCAACTTGCGTATGTTTTATAATTATGTTACTTTTGAGTTAGACAAGTGGAATAGATATATCATACCATGATACTTTTAGGCTTTGCTATTGCTTTTTGATAAGATACAGCATGGAAGACTGTTGCATAAATTGAATATGTTATTAGATTATAAAATATTAGCATGGATAAGATGATGCTGAATAATAGATATGTAAAAGTGGCATATGGGAGATATGGGTCTGCAAGATTTAAGGTGACTAGTGGTGTACAACAGGGATCAGTTCTTGGTCCGTTGTTATTGAGGCTTTACATTAATCACATTGGAAACGACGTTACACATGACCAGATAACCCTGCCTATCTCTGATGAGTCAGAGATAGGCAGGGTTATCTGGAATGTGGTTGATATTCAGCACTTGCAGAATGATTTGAATATGCTGGAATTGTGGGCATATGAAAATGACAATCAGTTCCAGGTTAGTAAATGTAATATTATTCACTTTGGTCTGAGATATCCATTGTTTTATTATATTTCATGAGATTATCTTGGAGTTTTAGTAGATAGGAAGTTGAATTTTAAGGGCAAAATAGCAAAGGTTGGAAATGCAACTCAAACAGTAATTGCAATGCTGAAACAAATCTTAACATGTAAGGATAAGGAAGTCATTTTAACTCTTTGCTAGGCCTTGATAATGACCTCACTTAGAGGTCACATCAAGTGTCTGATATCCCAGTTTCTGTGGTTATGCTGATATAGTGGAGAGAGTATTAAAGATGATATTGGGATTATGATACATATTTTGAACACTGATTGAGAGTCTGTGGAGAGTAGACACTAGGATAGTGTCTACTGTCCACAATGAACAGTAGATACCAGTAGATCTACTGTTCTACAGGATATTATGATGGTACTGCTTGAAAAAAAGTTGCATCACTAACTTCCAATCAACAATTTTCCTCCAGATCTGTTATCTGTCAAGACTCCAATATTATCCATAGAATACCCATTATTCATAAATGCACTTCACTGTTAAAAAGAGAAAAAAATCAAAGAATCACGCAGCTGTTTACTTCTTGTAATTACTTTTGGTTTTACATTTTCTAAATGGTATAACACCACACAGAGATGAATAATAAACAATCTCATGCTTACCCAGCTAATACAGTATCTTTGAAAAAAAAAAAAGAATTGCACACGGTCCTCTGTCACATAGCTAAAACTCAATGCAATTTATTTCCTACTTTTTACAAATTATTCTTAATGTTTTATTTTATTTTATTTTCCCCAGTGACTTAGGAATAGGGAGAAAATGTAGTTACCTAAAATAACGAAAAGACTGTTACCAAAACTTGCAGATGATCACGTATTTTAATATTTTATACCTTCAATTTTCACCAATCTTGAATATAAATTATATTTGAAACCTTAATCATACTAAAATGGTGGCGAGAGGAGGAGAAACATGTGCTTTGTAGGTCACATTTCAACTAGTCTTCATTAAATTTGAAATGTGGTTATTTTTTACATAGGTTATGCTCCTATGAGAATTTCATAGGAGCATAAAGTATTGGGTGGGGTGAGGGGATCATATTCATGTCAAGCATGTCCACAGATCATATATCATTCAGTTCTTTTCAACCAGATTTCAAATATAGATGTTTCTAATGTGACTTAAGATTTAAAAAAGAAATTTCCAATATGACTAAAGGGAGGAGGAGGCATCTGAGGTTGAATTGTGTCCTATTCTGACTCTTCTACAGTTCAGAAATTGTAAGGAGGATGGGGTGGGGGGATCATGTTATTCAATTGTTTTTCACTTGATGTGGAATGTATGTCATAAGTTTCTTTTACATTTTTAAGTTTATCTGCAGTTTCAACATAATTGGTTTAAATGTAGAGCAGGATTGCAGGAAAGAGAGAAAAGAAACTAAAGTGCTGCAGGTCTCATCATTCAACTAATTTTGATCAATTATTTCTTGACTGAAACTGAAGTCTCAACAACAGAAAAAAAAAAAATCATGTGTAAAAAATGTGAGCCACATACTGTGAGGAGGTAAAATTTTTTATTTAGACATTGGTAATTAGCAAACATTTCTGGTTTAATTGTTTAGAATGCAAATCCCCTCTGAAATTAAAGCAGAAATATAACAGCAGCAACAATAATACCACTAGCATATTGCACTCTGCAACCAAACTGACTTGAATCCACCATGGACGTTGATGTTTGTGAATGTTTTTTCAGTGGTTGATGAATCTCACTGTTTGGTGTAAAGACCACCATCCACTTATTTGGAGGCCTTGCCTCGAAAACATTCTGGGTTTTGGTTCATAGATTAGTGTTCCTGAAGTCTAATGATGAACTCACTCATGGTGCTAAGGACTACAACCTTTTCTGAATGAAATTCACATGTACGAGGGACGTCCAGAAAGTAAGTTCCGTTTTTAAATATTTTCACTGCAGCACTGCGATTGCAATGGTGCGCATTCGTGCTGAGTTTGTTGATTCCTTATTAAGGTATCGGTACCATTTTCAGACATTCTCTGAAAATGGTACCGATAGCTTCTTGGTGTTTGTTTATAATGTCTAAGAAAATCAAATTGGCTGCCGCATATGAAATTAGGTCACTTATCCGTTTCTTGAATGCAAGGAACTTTAAAGTAGCTGAAATTCATCAGCAAATTATTGAGATTTATGGAGAACATGCAATGAGTGATGGTACGAAGATGGGTAAGACTTTTTAAAGAAGGACAGGTGTGCACGATGATGAATGGAGTGGGCGACCATCGTTAGTGACTGATGATTTTGTGCGTTCAGTTGAAGAGAAGATTTGACAGAATAGGGGATTCACTATGACGTCACTCTCGCTGCAATTTCCAGAAGTTTCATGTTCATGTCTTCATGAAATTATGTCAGAGAAACTGAATCATCGGAAATTGTGTCCACGCTTGGTGCCGAAGTTGCTTACAGAACAACACAAAGTGGCTGGGCAGTGCGTTGGAATTCTTGACATGCTACCATGAGGATGGCAATGCTTTTCCGGAGTAGACTTGTCACCAGGGACGAGACTCGGTGTCGCACGCAACCCTGAATCCAAACAACAGTTCATGGAGTGGAGGCACACCTCATCACCAGTCAAGACGAAATTGAAGACAATGGTTTCCACCCAGAAAATCACATGCACTGTGTTTTGGGACAGACAAGGAATTTTGCTGGTAGACTTCTTGGGTCAAGACTCCACAATCAATGCGAGTATGTACTGCCAAACCCTTAACTGTGAAAACTGTATCACGCGATCCTGAATAAACGATGCGGCATGCTTACCAGGGGCGTTGTTTCAATTAATGATAATGCCTGTCCACACATGGCTGCCTTAGCACAACAACTTCTCGCCATCTTCGACTGGGAACAATTCCATCATCCCCAATATAGTCCTGACCTTGAGCCAAGCGACTTTGATTTGTTCAAACATCTGAAATCTTTCCTTGTTGACCAGCAGTTTCAAGACGACAATGAGGTCAAAGAATCAGTCAATATGTGGTTTGCATCACAGGTGGCAACCTTCTTTGATAAAGGTATACCAACCTTTATCAACTCTTGGTGCCCCATTATGATAAGTGCATGAACAATGGTGGAAATTATGTAGAAAAGTAGTGAAAGATGTCTACTTTAATTTCCAATAAAGTTTTTTTTGTAACTATATTTTTGTTTCTCTGACAGCCCATTGAAACTTACTTTCTGGACGTCCCTCATGTGTGTATATATATCTTCTTCTTCCCTTTTCTCTCGCAGTGTTAAGGGTTTTCTATTCATTTAACCGCAACCATACACAAGGATAAGGTGGTTAGCCCTATGCCTTCCAGCGTATCCTATGTCTGTAGAAATGTTGAGTTCTCAAGGCTGGTTTGCCTGCTTTCGGGATGAAAATATAGCATGATAATAGCATAGCATGTGTGCAATGTTAGTCCCACCCAGCTGTGTTCTGCTCTTGAACACACTGTGCAAAGGTTGGAGTTTGTGGCATACCAGGAAGGGCAGCACCTTGAACAGACAGCCCATGAATGCATGATGGAAATGAATAAAAATGTGTTATTTATTCTTGTATTGCTTTTCTCCTTCTTACACACACACGCATACTGAAAAATTAATACATCTGCATTTGGTGCAGCATACAGAACCCCTGGTGGTGAATTTTGGACCCCTCCCATCAGATGTCACTTCTACATGATGCACAATATATTCCTCCAAAATTTTGCAACATTTGGATCACTGGGTTGTGCTCCACAACTCAGGGATACTTTCATTTTCATTACCCTGGATAAAGGATGATTCCTATAGTTATGTGAGACCAAAACAGGCCTTAAGAATAATACTGTGAAAAGACTAAGAAAAATATTAATTTTTTTTTTTTTAATTCCAACGGAGTTCTACTGCAAGTCCCTGCTCTTTTGCACATATCTTTTAATTTTGTAAACTCATTTTCAGTAAGGTTCATTTTTGTTCTTAATGTAATAATATTAATTTTGCCCTTGATCTAAGTTATTGTCAAATTGCTTCATTATAAAATAAAATTGCTGTTATTACTAGTAATGTTTGATGTTTTATTTGATTTAGATAAATGATTTTCAGAATTTAGAAAGAGAATTGGCCGAGACTCGTAGCAAATTGTCATTGTCTGAACTCTATGTACAGCAACTTAATCAATCTGAGAACTCTAACAGTTCTCAGAAATTGGAGGAGCTACATCAGGAGACTTTAGAATTATCACAAAAAGTGACAGAGGTAAGAATTTTTATACATGCTTAAAATTCAGACTTGAGAATTGCTATTGAAAATTCAGTTAAATAAACTAAAAGTTTTTTTTTTTTTATTGTACTTTAGCTACTTTATTTTTTTCCAGATTTCTTCTTGCTGGATTTTTTTTTTTTTTTTACTGTAATGTAGCTCCTAATTTATTTTCCAGTAACAAGAAAACAAAGCTTTTATCTCGCTTTTGTTTTGAACATCTATTTTGTCTCACATCTTGTTTTCCATTCTACAGACCTCCTATGTACATTTCAGAGCAACTACTTTCTGCTTAGTCCTTTGATTTTTTTCATGAAACACACCTTTCAAAGTTCTTCCCACATGAGGGGAAACAATATGATCTCTAGCTTATTGGTGATACTCTTTAACTCTTACTTGCCATTTCACTTATTCCTAATGGTATTTAAATGCATTACTTTTATGGCTAATCTGCAAAATCCACTTCACTATTTTAGTTATTCTTTTAAGAATTACAGTTGTCTAGCTCATTGCTTCCAATTCATATGACAGAATACTCTTCGCTTAAAAGTAGTCCTAAAAACCAATTTCATAGCCACTCTTCCTTCATATATTTTGTTATTTACTGAATCATTCCATTCATTCTTGCAGCTTATCAATCTAGTTTAATAGGATGGGTGATGTATGGCTACCTTCAATGGATCCTTAAGGTCTCTGATGATAATAATAATCTGCAGTATTTTTTTAATACCAGTTGTGTGCATGTAGCCATGAAACTGTGTACAAGAACATGTGCTTCATTATGTTAGAGAATTAGTCATATTGGTTTAAAATATTTATGAAAAACTTAGTTCATTCTGGTTTTCTTTTTAGAACTAAGAGATACTGTTCTCTTTATGGAAATTAAATTATATTACAGATTTTATATTATTGTGTGCTTTTATTTTGAATTTTGATATTTCATTGTTTTAAAGCTATAGTATATATTTGTACTTAGAGTATACACTACTTTCTCTCCTTTCCCCATAAGGAGGCTAAGATGACTGTGTTCTAACCATTAATTCTGTCCTGAATTTTAGTAAGCACAAGTAAGCTGGTTATCAGCTTTATTACATTCTCGCAGATTATACTGCCTTTTTTTAAACCGATGGTATCTATTTATTTTGAATGTATATTTACAAGATGTGACAATTAAATTCCTGGAATGCACATGTAAAAACTGTATTTGAATAGCTGTAGACTAGCTATTATCACCTTTAAAGTAATCCCATCTTGTGATTAATGCACTTAGACAATGCTGCCTTAAGATTAATTGATAAATTGCAGTATCATTCCTAGGGCTTGTCTTCTGAAATGCTTTTTATTACTGTCACTACATGATGTTGGATGTAAGAATGCATCTTTTCAGGACATTTTTCAGTTTCAGAAACAGCCAGAAGTCTGGTGAATACAGAGGTTGATCCAAATTTTGGGAATAATTTTTGCTAGAAACTTGTAGATATCTTTTTGCATCATGTGCAGGGGCATTGTGATGAATGATCGAATTATCTGGCCAAAATTCAAGTCTCTTCTTATGAGTCCTTGTAACCTTGTCAACACTTTTAAATAACGAAGTTGATTCACTGTTGGTCCTTGTTTAATGAATTTGAAGTGAATTATACTCTTGCTGTTGAAAAACAAAACAAATAAGCATTGTCTTGATCTGCAATCATGACATTGATGCCTTTTTCAGCCTTTGTAAAGATGATTTTCATTGCATGCTTTGACATTTTGTTTCAGACTTACAAAAGCATCAAGCTTCATCACCTGTAATAACTATTAAAAGCAACCAGTTTTGAAGAATGATCAGAACAAACATCAGTGCATTGCTGCTTTTGATCTTCACACACAATTCGCAGAACCCTCGTACCAGAAGTTTTTCTAATTCCCAAATGATCCATCAAATATTCCTCCCTGTTTTTCTCTCTCTAAATTTAATTCTGCCATTCAGCATACACTTTTGTCTATTGGACCAAACTAATTTGCCACTTTCTTTCAACATTTTTCACATTTTTGATAAGTTTGTGGCTACCCAGTTCTTTGTCATCTCTCACATCTTTCCTCTTTAAACCTCTTATGGCACTCAAATACACTAGATGCTTTCATTGCACTATTATCATAGACCGCTCTTAACATGTCTGGAGTTTTGCTTTTGCTAACTTTGCAGAAATGTGATATTGATGCTGTTCTAGATTCTGCAAAAACCATCAAACATGCACATGTAAACTTGACTACAGCTTGTAAATTAGTGGATTAGTTGTTTTGATACAGCTCAACACAATAGCACAGACATGTTCAAACATGCAGAGTCCCATGGTTCTGCCTGGCATGCTGTATATACAGGGTGTTCGGGATAAATTTGACATATTTATAATTAATTATATTTTTCCGTAAGTTACATGTATTAACACACACTTCTCTTCATTTAAAAGTTTGGACCCTTCTTCATTCATATACAAGATGTCAGAAAGGATGGATAGCTGGAACCCACCTGAATCATGGAAGAGAATAACTTGTATCATGATGATTCGTGCCCGCCATCAAAATAAGGATATTACGACTGCTGCCCAATGCTCCCTGAATACAGTAAAAACAATCAGGCATGAACTAGAGACTTGCAATGGTGACTACAAGGATGTAGCAAGAAGAAAGATCCCTAGCAGACGATCTGATTGCGTTCGTACAGCAGAATTCCTCGCAAATCTGCAGGAACAGGTGTTGAAGAACCCTGGCATTGGAATTCGGGCTTTGTTCGTGGAGTTGCTAACTGTAGTCAAGCCCTGGATAACAAGGGTAGCCAATGGTAGGCCGTATGTATGGCAGCAGGATTCGACCCCTTGACACACCTCTGGGAAAAGTCAAAAATGGTTGTCTGAAAATTTCTACGACTTCACCAGTCCAAATGTTTGGCCTCCAAACTCCCCAGACCTTAACCCCATGGATTATTTTGTATGGGGCGCAGTTGAAAAAGACACCAATCGCACTTCCAGTAATACAAAAGCCCAGTTAATGGATAAAATTAAAACAGTTTTTGCGGCCCTTCCCAGGGAGACTGTAGCATCAACTTGTTCGAGGTTCCGAAGCAGAATTGAAGCTGTGATCGATGCTAATGGTGGTTATTTTGAGTAAATCTTGTTGATAGTATTGTAATTAACTCTGCCTGTAATGTTTTTTTGTCAATTCATTAAATTTAATAGATACAAAGAAGATTTTCTTTTTCCTTACGAAACTGTCAAATTTATCCCGAACACCCTGTATATACAATAGTACAAGACACATTCCAGGAATGTGTCGCACCTCATACATGCCATCCCGTTAAAATAATTTTTTAAAACATTTTTTCCCCATTGTCCACGTAATAGAAGTATAATTTCAGCTAGATTTGAGAATGTAATTTCTGTTAATCTGTGAACAGTTTGAATACTGCTGTTTAAATTTGCAGCATCATGTAATTGCCAGTTTCTTATAACATATTTATTTCACACATTGCAAGATAATAATGTGAATATCTGTATTAGGGCAAAGAAATGATTGAAAAGTTAACAGCTGAAAGAGACCAAATGTCTGGGCATTATCAAAATTATGTTCAACAGTTAAGTCAGCAGATGACTTCACTTAGAGATGAGGTAAAGTCTATTAATAGCTTTCTTTCATACAATAATTTATTTAATTATTATGCAAACTTACTTAAAGTGAATTTCAGCAGTGGATTTTATGTTATTATTTTATGCGACTCCGACTTATGAAAGTTGTAAAACTATAACACATTGGTACTGTGAGTGGGCTAAGAGATTTTTTAGATATATTTTTTTATTATTAAAATCCTGTTCAAAGATAAAACATAGAACTTTTTTCAAGACACTTTATGTTTCCAGTAAGTGGGACAGTATCTCATTGAGGAATGAAATTCATCTTCCACCTTAGGACATTTACAAATATCCCTGTGGTCTGTTGTCTATCTACTGCTTGGCCAGCCAAGCTGGTAAGAAGTGAATTTTATATTTTCATAATTTTCTAATTGCTTGAACAAATAAAATAAGCAAGATACAATGAAATTAATTCAGTTTAGTTGGTTTCATGGACTGTCCCATACTTTGTTACTTTTTTTTTCCCTGATTGTTTTTTAATCAGAGCAAATTTAAAGTCAAAGAATATCAAAAAATATTCAAAAAAAAATTACCCCCCCCCCCACTTCTAAAAAAAAGCTAGTAGAATCTTCCTTTTATTATTTCCAAAGTCATCTTTGCATTAAGTTATGAGTGTACAGAAAATTATCTACTTGCTTGTGTGAGTATGCATAAAACATGAATAAGCATGTCATAGCCACATATCCTGTTGACTTGCCATATATTTTGCTACGTGAGTATTATATCTGTTACATCGTTGCTTTTTCTATATTTTACTGATTTATATCTTCCTATTCTATCTTTCAATCGCTAATCTACTTCTTCAGATATCAGGCCTAATATACTTACATCTAGGATTGTTTCCTCTTCGGATACTGGCAAATTTATATTATGCTGTGCCAGCCAGTATCCTATAGCAAAAAAGATCTTTGCTCAGGGAGACAATACTAGATTCTGAGGCATTCTTACACATTGATTTATTTTTAACATGGTCGTATAGATTCAGACTGCAGTCATAACCTAAATCTAAATTATATACACATTCTAATTCTTTCCTGCCAAAATAGGTTCTATTTTTATAAGTGGTAAATTGGAATCGTAGTCAGGCATGACTTGGGTTTGGGTAAATAAAACATGTTTATGGAATATCAAAGCAAAATACACTAAAGAAATTCATACATTCAATTGTTGTCTCAATGCTAAGTAAGTAAGCTCGAGTTAAGAGATTTAACATACTCTAAATCAAACTAAAGGTTATATAGCATGTAAAACACAGTAACAATCAACGACTTTCAGCACCAGATGCACACGTGGTGCTGAAAGACGTCAGTAAAAGTTCGGTAAAGTAGAATTACTCTTTTTTGGGATAGATTGCAAATGGCATGTTAAGCTAAAATTCTCCTCTGCAAGCTATTCATAAGATGACATGACAAACATTCTAATGTTACTCCGTTTCTATAAATCTACAATCCTAATCTCATTATGTTAAGTCAATCACATACAGCACAAAAGACTTCTTCCAAACAATCCTTCTTATTCCAAAAGGGGTTTTAACTATTTAATTAAGGTCTGTCCACAAAGTTCTTTAGAATAATGTTCACGATTTACATTCACAAATAATTTTCTCTCTTCTAAGGAATTCTAAACACAAAATAGAGTAATTCTACTTTACCGAACTTTTACCGACATCTTTCAGCACCACGTGTGTGTCTGGTTACCTCTTGTTTATTGGCTGTACTTATGCCAGCATAGGGGCTATGCTATCTTCATAATTACTGCCAATCATGGACACGATGGGATTTCTCTGCAAGAGCTCGATTCTGCTATGGCTGGAAATCTCACCTTCAGCTCTGCATGGAATCCTGCAGTATTCTCAGGAAAACTCACCGTCTGACATCATAGCACTGACGCTTCATCCCACTTACTTGAACCACCGACTAACTTCCAAACCAGGAAAATGAATAGACAAAAGAGAGAGCCGATACGACGCTTATTCCCTTATATTCTTTGTTTGAGCCCCCCCCTTTTTTCAGAGTCCTCCTTTGCACACGACCTATATCTTTTCTCCCCTTGGGTTCATCCTTGCTTTCCCCTTTGCTGTTATACTCTTGCATTCACGGAATTTGTGTTGACGTACCTTCCGCATAAGCTACTGCCTCCGGCGTTTCACTGGACACGTGTAGTTGTATACCTTCTAAGAATTGTTACTATAATATCTATCTGGCACAATCATTCTATACAGCTAAAGTGAGGCTTAAATAATATTAACAATTTCCTCTTTTAAGACATTCTCTAACTTGATCTTGGTATGATCACAATAGATTAAAATACATGGTACATAAAATTAATGTCATTTTATACATATGTGAAGAAGTTTCACTTTGATTTCAGCTGATGTGCAGGTATTTCTCTTTGTCTGTGTAGTTTAGTATGTTAGAATCTGAATGAGTGATTTCTTTGCAAGATTCCTTGCAAAGAAATCACTATTATACAGCACTAATACTTTGATAGCTGTTGGTCAACTTGATATCCTAATATTATAGGAATTAGTTTCTACATGGAGTAATAAACTGTGTTAAATATTTAGTCACTTTCATTGAATTGAGATTCATTGTAGTCATGCTTTAACTCACAATTCTGATCACACTTCTCTGTAAGCTCCATCGGTGAAAATGTAAATTTTCTCCGAAACTCAGTTGACCAAATTTTAGTATAGCATTCTTAAATGTGGTCATAACAGGGTCCTGTAAAGAGAAACTATAACTTTCTTATCACTATTTTCAACATTGCATAATCTTTGCATTTCTCCCCATTCAAGTGCCATCTCCTATCTAGGAGGTTAACTATAGGCATTACGACATGTGAGGACCCTATCTCTTCCGCATATTATTGTAAGTATTCATGGCTGTAAATCCATGTGTTCACGGGGATGGTTTTCCTGTTATGGGGGATGAAAAACCTGAGTTTATAGATATAAAAAATAATAAAACCCTACCTCTGTATGAGACAGGCTAACTCACCTTTAGTCAGAAGAGACCAGATAGAGCTTCCTCACGTCATGGACAGGAATTGAACCCAGGTCTTTCCAACCAAAGGGCTTTGTCCATGCTAACTGAGCTACGGAGGCTTTATTCTTTGCATTAAATTGCCATATTTATGTACTGCCTGAACGTCATTTCTTGAGGTTCTTTAGCTAGAGGTGTGTGTTGGCCAGTGTTATGTGGTGGTAGGATTTTTTCTTGTGGAAAGTGAGATCCTCCACATTGTCCCCTCTCATCTTCTCTTAAGAAAAACAAACAAGCTAGAAGAATAATGTTAACAAGTATAAGAGAGCATATTATACCACCACTAATCCCTTCAATGTAATACAAATTTAACAGAATATATGCATTATATTTACAACAACAAATTTCCTCTTATTATCATTTGTCCACACATCAAATCCACCTTCAGGGACTAAGTATCAGAATCATTTCGCATTTTCCATTTTCCAGTTTAGCATCATCAGATGTGCCCAATATCATTCATATACAAATTGAACAGCAGCCTAGGAATAGAACTCTGTGGTACACTATCATTCCCTCCTGTATTCCACTCCTCATTGCACTATTTTCTGATACTTGTATAAGTCAATCACTCATCTTCATGCTGCTAACTTATTATCCATTATCCATTTGCTCCAATTTATCCAATAAATTGAAGTATCATGGTGTATCCTTTTTTTTTTTAATTCAACTAATTTTTTGATTTTTTATAAAATCAGAGTAGATTACAATCACATATGCTTCATAGCAAAACCATACTATCCTCCATATTCATATTGTCCCATTCCTTAATCCATGCACTAATCAGTCCCTCCAAAATCTTGTACACCACTCTATTAATACTAATCTTCTTTTCCATTATTTTCAAATATTCTAGTGTTGAGACTGGAAATCATTGATCATGTTAAAGGCATTTCTGTTTTTCCTACACATTTCATTAACACATGCTGATACCCATCCATTTCCACCGTAATATTAACATCAAGATTTTTCTCATCATCTGTTTCCTGCATGGCATCTAATGGTTATTCTTGATTGCTTTTTTTATGTACATGAAATTGAAGCCTCAACAATTTGGCCATTTCTTCACTATAGTACTTTCTACTGTCATATCATGTAACGCATAGCTATCAAATAGCATCGTCCACCTTCTCCAATCTAGATCGGACTACTGCCTGCAACCATTTTCAGGTGCATTTAGCAAGATATGCAAGCACATGTCAGGTTAGTGTCATTCATCCATCTGAATTTTTGTACACATGTAACAAATGCATTTAATTACAAAACACATGTTTTGCACTACTTATTTAGAAGTATCTCATTTATTTTTGTCTTCTTTGCTTCTGTATCACCAAATATATTGACATGGTATTCCTGTAAATCCTCTCTAGCTCTACTCCTTGACCAGTGATGTTTCTTTCATTGATGGTGCCTTTCTTCAGTTCTCTATATTTTGAGATTGGTTCAGAACTGACTTTAACTATCAACCCTGTTCCATGTGGAAAACTTCAGGGGCCTTGTTTAACTGAATTATGCTTGTGAGTAGCATTATGTTTTATATTACACGTTTATATTTGTGTGGTTTATGCCAATGTAGAATGCATTCTGGCTGTCTTAGTTCTAAATTTTGCAGTCCAGTTTGTTTTCTTCTTGTTTTCTTATTTATTCATTTATATTTTTTCTTGTTTGTTCATCTTTTTAATTAAATTCACCCACAAAAGTTAGTAGCCTGTGGTACATTAGTATTTGTGTGTTAATGGCTAGAAAATCTGATTCCTACTGTAGAGCCTTTTCATTTCCTAGTGGCACTGAAAATGAACTCTATTTCTTCTGGGCAATGAAATTTATTTCCACCTAAACACATTCACAAAACATCTATTCCCACAGTTTGATTAAGACCTACAGCATGTTGGTTGGAGATCAGATCTGCTAACCACTTGCTACTATATACCTAGACTGCTCTCTTGTACTAATGGGAGGTGAGGATTGGACGATCCGGAGGCTTGTGGAGGTCGCCTCCCAATATTCTGAGTTTGACTGTTAAGTGAATCTTTCTGAAAACCAGTGTTTATATATGTTGATATTGATTTTTAATACTATTTTTTGAATTTAGTATCAGAATAAATCTATACCTTCTGTAGCTGAATAGTCAGACTTGTATTGTCACATTATTTGCTCATTGCCATACTACCTCTATATTCCATTAATATCAAAGAGAACTGTGGATGTGACCTGCAAACATCTGAAATTAAATTTGCATCTATCTGGGTCACTTAACATAAATGTTCAAACGTTAAGTGACCATTAACATAAATGGTCACTTAACATAAATGTTTATATTAAGATGACATAAATGGTCATCTTAACATAAACATCATATCTATACTTGAAAAATATTTTTTCTTCCTAGTTGAGACAGTCAAATGAAGAAAAGGATGTTGCACAAAAAGAAATATATGAGCTGGAATCCAAAATAGAAGTTTTAGAATCACAGAGTAAGTGGATTTTATTTTTATTGATGTGCATATTAAATCATCCACACATGCACATGTTGGTAATTAAAGGAAGAGAGAGTCTATACATTAAGAAAAAAAAATCAGTTAAACATTAAATATCTAGTATTAATAAATATTACTTTGAAAAAAAAAAAAAAATTAAACCCCTCTTTTCTTTTATTTTTTTGGACATTCATAGATAGCCAACAACTTCTCAAATTGTATATTTACTAGGGGGCTCCACCCCCTGATGCCTACAGCACCCAACCCCCCGTGTTCCCGGACTGGTAGGCCAGTTCTCCTTGAATTCCGATGACTCGAATTTTGAAGACTCAACACTCAGGGTAGCCCCTGAGTTTCAAAACATTACAGCCTACATCCGTTTCAAGCCGACATCACATCTGTTGCCAATTTCAGTTTATCATTTTATAGTATAGAGTAGATTATTTTTTGTTATTATGTTTTAAAGTATGCGTAATGTTTTGATTACTGTTGGGAACGCATTATCAAAATTTATTATTTATAATGGGTGTTGTGTAGAGAAATCTTGTAAGACTTTAATGTATTGCCATACCAACTTAAAAATTCAGAATACTGTTTGTAGAACTGAGTGATAATTAAAAGCCTAAATACACTAAATAAAAAAATTACAGGCTTTTTCTGTATCATGGTATCAAAGCTGTGATACTTATGAGGATGGTCTGAAAAGTTCTTGGCCTTGACCATAGATGGCAACACTATCGGCAAGATTTTTGTTTTTTTAAGTTGGTACATCTGTCATAAACATCCATGTGAAATTGCAAGTCATTCTATCAAGTAGTTTGTTTTATACAGCTGTCTGAAGCAAA
Source organism: Typopeltis vanoorti (assembly GCF_054136105.1). Classification (NCBI taxonomy): domain Eukaryota; kingdom Metazoa; phylum Arthropoda; class Arachnida; order Uropygi; family Thelyphonidae; genus Typopeltis; species Typopeltis vanoorti. Next base: position 23,947,543 of record NC_143574.1, on the reverse strand, counting down.
AGTGTTGTCTGTATCCCTTTAAATGGTTGAAATTGAGTATCATGCGATTATAAAATTCTTTGTAAAAGAAGGTTTAACTCCAAAAGAAATTCATTTGAAGTTCATAAAAGAGAAAAGGCACTTTTCTCCTTTGTTTTCTACAATTAAGAAATGGGTTGCCATGTTTAAACGTGGCTATACCATCCTTGAAGATGATCCACATGAAGGACATCCAAAAAGTGTAGCAACACCAGAAATCATTGATCAAGTGCACGATATGGTATTGGATGACCGGCAAGTCAAAGTACATGAAATTGCTGAGACCATGTAGATTCAAAAGAACATATAGGATATATTTTGCAAGTGAAAATGCTTTGCGCAAGATGGGTGCTGCACTTGCTCGCAACAGATCAAAAACACAGCCTCATGAAAATCTCTGAGCAGTGCTTGGAGCGTTTTAACAAGAATAAAACTGATTTTGTGTGTCGATTTATTACTATGGATGAGACTTGGATTCACCATTACACACTAGAATCCAAACAGCAGTCAAAACAGTGGACAGAAGGCAGCTGTTCAGCGCCAAGGAAGATAAAGTCGGTTCCATCAGCAGGAAAAGTCATGGCATCAGTGTTTTGGGATGCTAAAGGCATTTTGTTTATTAGTTATCTTGAAAAGGATAAAACAATAACTGAGGAATATTCTGATATTTTAACCAGACGATGAAAAAATTCATGAGAAAATACCTGGTTTGCAGAAGAAAAAGATCATCTTTCATGAGGACAATGCACCTGCCCACGAAGATGTTTTGGCAATGGGAAAATTAAGGGATCTGCACTATGAATTGTTGGAACATCTACCCTATTCCCCAGATTTGGCTCCCTCTGACTTCTATCTCTTCCCAAAACTAAAACTCTTCCTCTCTGTTCAGCGTTTTTCTTCAAATCAAGAGGTCATTGCAGCTGTAGAGTGGTATTTTTGCAAATCTTACTGAGAACCACTACAGGGACGGGATAATGGTGCTGGAGCATCGCTGGAATAAATGTATTAGTGTTAAGGGAGATTATGTTGAAAAATAAAAATAATTTTGAAATTATAAATTCATTTTTTCATTGTTAGGCTGAAAACTTTTCAGACCACCCTTGTATAAACATATAAAACAGGATTACTGTGTATGCACTTAATTAGTAAACCTGAAGTTTTTTTCTAGTGAAAATAATATATATTTTCACTAGAAAAATATATTATTTAAAAAATAATGTATTTTTAAAAATGACCAGAGTTGTTTTTAAAAAAATACTCTACCACTATAGAGACATTATGTTGTGTTTGTCAAGTTTCTTTTTTACTAATACTAGTCTTGTTCTTTTGTGATTCTTCATAGCTGAGGATATGTGTGTTTCATTTGGTTGTAATCTAAACTTGCAAAAGTTTATTCCACTATTTTTATAGATGTTAAGTTGGTTTATGGGTTCTTTGACTGCTTTTAAGGCTTATCATATGCCATTACAGTCTGTCCTTGACTTAATACATGTGTGATTTATGATGGCCATTACATCAGTTGTGTTATTATTTTTATTTTTTTTTTATTTTTGACTCCTGACATTTAGTTCATCATCATCATCATCATCATCAAATTCCTGCCATGTACCCTCAAGGGGTGTACAGGATATGACAGTACTACATGAAAAAATTACATCATTACTAACTTCCTATCTACAATTTTCCTCCAAATCAGTCTGTTACTTGTCAAGACTCCAACATTATCAGATCTTATATTTCTATCGTCTAAGGCACTTTGTACCGTATCAATCCACCTATATCTTGGTCTTCCTCTGGGTCGTTTTCCTGCCAACCTGGCAGAGAACACTTGTTTTGCTAATCTTTCCTCTCCCATTCTATTTAAGTGACCATACCATCTGAGATTAGCTCTGCTAACGCATTCCTGGATGCTGACAATGTCAAGTTCTTTCCTAATATCCTCATTTTTAATATGATATTGCCATTGATGCCATCTGTTCACGCCTCTAATCTTTCTCAGGACTCTCATATCTGGGGTCTCTAGTCTTTGGTCAAGTGTTTTACTTCTGACCCAGCTCTCAGATCCATAAGTTAAAATTGGTTTGAACACAGTCTTGTATACAGCTAATTTAGTGTTCCGACTAATTTCTTTTTTATTCCATATGAATTTATTCAATTGACTTCCCACTGATTCTTTGCTGATTCTGTTGTCTATTTCTATATTTAGTTTACCATCTTCAGTAAAAATTGTGCCTAAGTAGCTGAAATGTTTTACTTGTTCCACAGGTTCTCCATTCACAACACAGTTGACATTTTCAATGATTCTGCCTATTTTCATTGTCTTTGTCTTTTTATTGCTGACCTTCATACCATATCTATTACAACAGCTATTCAATTTAGTCAGAGAATCTTGCAGACTTGTAGTGGATTTATTTAGAAGTATAACATCATCCGCATAAAGCAAAGAGCTGACATTAACATCTCCAATTTTGATATCAGGTTTAATACCACATTCCTTCATAATGTGATCCATATAGATAATGAATAACAGAGGGGATAATGTACATCCTTGTCTCACACCAGATTTAACATTAAACCATCTTCCTGTACTTCCTTCAATTCTAACTGCTGACTCACAACTCAAATAAAGACTAAGTATTGCTTGATATAATGCCCCATTGACACCATATAACTGCAGCGTATTGAATAGCTTCTCTCTTGGCACCTTGTCATATGCCTTTTCCAAATCGACAAAACTTAAATACAGATCTTTGTTATATTCCCATGCTTTCTCGACTATTTGTCGTAAAGTGAAGATCTGATCCTGACAGCCTCTATTTGGCCTGAATCCAGCTTGTTCTTCACCAAGCTTTTCTTCCACAATTCTTCTCAACCGTTTCTCAAGTATACTTGCATAGATTTTGCCAGGAACACTCAGTAGGGAAATACCTCTGTAATTCTCACATTCAGTTTTATTTCCCTTTTTATATATGGGTACTATGAGAGCTCTACTCCAATCATCGGGAATTCGTCCCTCTGTCCAGGCTTTCTGAACTATGCAGTGCAGCCACTGTAAGACTCTTATACCACCATACTTCAGCATTTCTGGTCGAATATCATCTACTCCTGCTGCCTTTCCACATTTCAAGCCTTTGATGGCTTTTTCTACTTCAAGTATGGATATGTATTCCTGACTGCATGCCTGGTCAGTGTTTTTTATCACTGTGCTGTCATCACTGCTTGTTTCATTTAGCAGTTTTTCAAAGTAATTACTCCATACTTCAAGGATATCTTTTTCTCCTGTTTTCATTTCACCTTTATCATCTCTAATTCGTTTTACAGCACTCTTTCCTAAATTCCTAAGCTTCTTCAACAACCTCCAGAATATTTTGCCACCTTCTTGATATTTATTTTCTATATTCTTGCCAAAGTCCTCCCATGACTTTTGTTTAGCTAGTTTTACACACTGTTTAGCTTTCTTATTTTCTTTTTCTCTGTATTCTGTAAGAGTAAAAGCTGACTTATTTGCCAGGAACTTTTGATATGCTTTCTTTTTTTCCTTCACTGCCTCTTTAACTTCCTGTGTCCACCAGGGAGTTCTGATTTTTTTATCTTTGCACATAACCTCACCACATGCCTTTCTGGCAGAATCAATCAATGTTTCCTTCAGAGTTTGCCACTGAATCTCCAAGGTTTGATTCCTGTTCTCAAACTCTTTCATTTTCTTTTCAATAATATTTCTGTATTTTAGTCTACAGTTTACATCTGAGAGCTGCTCAACTTTTATTCGCTTTAAAACTTTCTTACATGTTATTCTTTTCAATATGAAATTCAATTTTATCCTGCTCAAGACTAAATAGTGATCACTTCCAATTTCAAATCCTCTGTACACTCTGGTGTCCTGCACCAGGGAGAAAACATCACTATCAACAATAACATAGTCAATGAGACTTTTCTTATTCCTAGCCTCTTCTCTCCATGTGAATTTGTGCACATTTTTATGTTGGAACATGGTGTTAGTAATAACCAGTCCATGTCCTGAGCAGAAATCCAACAGATATTTGCCATTATTATTAGCTTTGCTCTTTTCTCCAAATTTTCCCAAAATATTTTTGTATGTCTCACAATCATTTCCTACTCTACTATTTAGATCCCCAACAAGGACCAACTTTTCCTTTTTCATTGTGTCAGTTGCTTTTTCTAAAGCCTCAAAAAATTCCTCCACTTCTACCTTAGTAGAACCTTCTGTGGGACCATAGGCACAAATAAGTATCATTGTCCAGTTCCCCATTCTCATATTTGCCCACATTACTCTACTTGAGACTGACTGCCATTCAAGAAGATTAGCCTCGTATTTTGTGTTGAATACTATGGCTACTCCTTCTTTTCCTTGATTGTTATTGCCTGAATATAACATTTTTTATTTATTGCTCAGAAAGATCTCACCAGTTTTGGTCTTTTTTGTTTCAGTCACCCCTATTATGTCGATCTGGTACTTATCTAATTCCTCAGCTAGCTCCATTTCTTTGCCATTCAGGCTTCTTACGTTGATAGTACCGATCTTTAACTCTGGTGATGTTGAGTTGGGGTTTGTTTTCAGATTTGTTCCAGTAGCTGACTTTTCGCTGTTCGCCCTGGTTCCCTGGCGAAAACAACGGGGGCCTTGTTTAACCGGGCGACGCCCCAGCCGGCATGAAATTTTGTCATGTTGTACTATCATTTTTTATTTTGGTTTAACCAATAAGAATACAATTTGGTCGGCTAAATCCCAAATTGCCAGCCCATCCTCGTTCGTTCAGTATCAAAGTAGATACCCAACAGGGTGCACCACGAGAAGGTGAGGATTGGACATTAGGTCAGAAGCCCTGGTCGGTTTTCCACATTCCTTTAAAGGCTATGTGGAGGTCTCCTCTCAGTTATACAGCTTTGACCCTTAAGCACCCCCAATGACATTTAGTTAAAGTTTAATAATGACCGTGCTATCTGCCATTCAATAACATTGGCTTAGCACATTACTGCTTGGCGCCCACATCTTTGTTATTGTTTGGGTATTATAACCATGTTTGGTTGGATAGCATCCTAAAGCAATTTTACTTGCAAAACATTTATTTTTATATTCATTTTTTACTCATTATTTATAATTATACAGTACAGTAATTTTATGTTATAATTTGTACATAGTATTATTTTACTATAAAAAATAGTAAACTTAGTTTAAAAAAATATAACAAGGTATGCTTTCACATATAAACAAACCATTCATGCATGTTGATTGGTAATATATCCTTATGATTTATATAATATATAAGGATTTTCAACTTTTGACCATGTTGGTTTACAATGAGGTGGGGGCAGCAGCATTGTAATAGAACCCCATCATAAGTTGAGGACTGTCTGTATTTGGGTTGATAAATATATGCTAGTCTTTTCTACTCTATATGATATCGCTTTAAAACATGAATGATATTCCTGTAAAAAGTTAACATGAAACACATCAAACTAAAAAAATTAGGTGTTCTATGTGCTTTCTTCTTCACATCAAGGCTCTGCAAACTGCTTTGCAGTAATATGATAACCTGTATGTGCAAATAATACTGTTTATTCCTAAGCTGAATAGAGTAGCAATTTTAGTGAGAGATTTTAAGATTGTGTACTTGTGTTAAGGAATTTGCTGAATTTTTTAAATTCATTATTTCTAGTAATCTTTCATTTATTCGATCACAACGGGAAAGCAGTTTTTGTTCAATGATTTGATAGTTTGTTAACTTGAAGTAATGCTCTGTGTGCATTGCTTGAATGCATCAATTGTGGGACTAATCAATGCTGTGTCATATTATTGCTAAATTAAAATATAATTACTGAAACTTTCAGTTTGTATCTTCAATTCAAAAAAAGAAAAAGAAAAAAATATTTTTTGCATAATAACTTTCTCATAAGCAAACAAAAGAAAGTAGCACTTAGAAGCCTCTTCACATTATTGTACTTTGATCATTCGCTGTGGAGTGGGGGAGCGAGCGAGTTGAACATAACAAACTGTGAAAAAAAAAATGTAATTTCACATCCTGTATATAGTCTGTTTCTAACAGAAGCTGGTGTTTACCCAAACTGTTTGCAGCTTACTTCCTTTCAATCAAATTAAGAATTATAAACCCTTGAAATTAGGTTCAATTCCTGTTGGTGACGTGAGGAGCTGAAGGATCTTCCTCAGTCATAGCCAAGTTAGCCAGTCTTGGGCGTGGACAGTAGGGTCCCCCCCAGTTTATCCTGGGGTTTTTCATCCCGCAAAGCAGACAAACCGGCCTTGTGAATTCAGCACTCCAGGACACTGGGTTATAGGGCTGACCACCTTATCCTGTGAATGGTTTGAGGTCCGATGATTAATAAAAGGGAAAGGAAGATGAGATGAAACCCTTGAAACGTTTTTTCATGTAGTACTATCATATCCTGTACACCCTCTGAGGGTACATGGCAGGTATTTGATGATAATGTTGATGATGAAATTTTTTTACGCATAATTTCTTTTGCATTATGGCAGAAAGAAATCACACTGTGCTATTGGTACCCAGTCTGTTATGAAAATTTCATGAAACCCATTGACTAGTTTGCAAAGCATTAGAAGACTTGACAATTGTTAAGGCAAGTGAAAATAAAATGTCAAATTATAGTTAATGAATTACAGGATTATTCATGTTTTAACTGACATTTGAGAGGGGAAAAAAGCTTTCTCTGATTGCAAAATCCTTTGGTGAGCAGCATCTTGTTCACTTAATATTTATGGAGTTTCTTCTTCTTTTTTTTTCTTTTTTCTTTTTTTTTTTCCCCATCATATCAAGCAGTCAGTTACAATTTTTTTTAAAGTTTTTCATATAAAACAAACATGTTTCCTTGTAAAGCATGATGTCACTTCCAGTTGGAAAAACAAAACTCTCTTCAGAATAGTTATTGTTTTCTCTGCAGTATCTTCATTAAGTTGCCTTAAAATAATATTCTCTGCCAATTCCTTATATGCAGTTTTACATAATAATATTATTAATACAGCAATCCCTCAATTATCTGATCTCAGCAGGAAATGAATTTGCTGATTGAGCAATATGCATGGGGGGAGGGGAGTGTATATTTACTTTTATATTTTCCTTTAGAATAACAAGAAATAAATACAAGTGCCACTTACGTTAATTTATTATTTAGTTTTATAGAATTTTTAGCTATGTTTCATAGCTATTTGCATTACAGTAGAAGAGGTAAACATAAAAACAAACGACAATTCAATCGAAAGCATGTGGCATTATATGAGCTATTATGCAGCAGGATAACTGCATCTATATTATTAGATATCAAGAAATAAAAATAATTTCAAATTTAAATAATTACAAATTTTATGAAACACGAGTGATGAATAGTATATTGGATAACTTAACTAAAACTGTTAACTGAAAGGTTAAGGCAATCGTTTTTGTTGAGGTTAGGATTGTGAACGTGTGCTTCACAGCTTTCTTTATATAATACAAAGCAGGAAATTATGAGCGGAATGGTAGTGATTGCTGGGAAGAATATCGATAATGCATGGGAAGTGTTAAAAAATACTTAAATGATGCAATATCAGAATGTGTCCCTAGAGTTCGAAGATTAAATAGGGTAGAAGTCAAATGGATGTGTAATCTTATTAAGAGACAGATGGGATATCAGTTCAATTCAGTTTTGCACAAAACAGTGTCCTTTGACCAGGCTATATAATTTGAGTCTCAGAACAAGGAAGATTCCGCTGGAATGGAAAGAATGTATGGTAATCCCATTGCACAAGGGTGATGCAAAGACCAATGTATACAATTATTGACCAATCAGTATCTCAGGAGTGGTGGTGAAGATTTTGGAAAAATTGGTTAGGACTTGCGTTCAGAAATGGACTAACAGTGAATCTCTGCTTTGCAATGAACAGCATAAGTTTAATTTACTAAGGAAAGGTCATGTTTTTTCAATTTGCTTACATTGTATAATAATGTTATCATTGAACTAGACAAGGGGAATGGATACACCATGATACTTTTGGATTTTGCTAATGCTTTTGACAGAATGCGAGTTCAATGTCAGTAAATGTAAAGTCATGCACTTTAGCATGATTAGATATCCAATGTTGTTTTATATTGGTGGGGTGATGCTTGAAGAAACTGATCATGCTAGGGATCTTGGAGTGTTAATAAATAACAAGTTGAAGTTCAGGGGCCATGTAGCAAAGACTGTGAATACAACTCAAAATGTAATTGCAATGCTGAAACAGATTTTTAACATGTAAGGATAAGGATGTCATTTTGCCGCTTTACAAGGCCTTGATAAGGCCTAACTTGGACTATTGTGTACAGGTCTGGTCTCCTGGTTTCCATTGTTAATCTGATACAGCAGAGATAATGCTGAGGAGAGCGTTAGTAATGATATCAGGATTGTGGAATACTGATTATGAAGACAGATTGAGAATTTGTAGACTGCAGACACTAGCAAACAAGAGAAAGAAGAGTGATATGATTGAGACTTACAAACTTCTGAAAGGGTCATACAGGATTTCAGTTGATGGAATTTTTCATTTTATGGAGGGTGATGAAAGGATAAGAGGGAATCCTTGGGAGCTGAGAATGAATTCCACTAAGAAGGGGATGAGGGCTAGATTTTTCTCTCATAGGGCGGTGCGTGATTGGAATGGATTGCCATTAGATGTGGTATGGGCAAGCAGTGTGAATGAATTCAAGAATAACTATGATAGCTGGTGCGTCTGGTATGCAGCTTCCTTCGATGGGTTACTGACTCGTTGGAGGTCTCTTAATAATAATAATCATTCCAGAAGAAAATAACTTTTGTATAAAACTTTAGTATCATTTCACTGAATTCTGTGCTTAATAGACAGGGCATGACTAGCTAAACCAGATTTATCAGACTCTTGCAGTAAAAAAAAAATTCTTGATGTTCTTTAAGATGAGTTTGATCAGAATGACCAGTCTCTCCATAATAACACAGGCTGCAAAGCAAGGGATTCTGTAAACTCTAGGATAATAGTTTACAGAATTAGTTTTCGAACTAAATGGAAAGAGACTTATAGGTCAATCTGGCAAAGAATCTGGCATTGTTTTCTGAATAGTCCTTTAACATATGGAATGGAGATTCTAGAAACTTCTTCTCAAGGAGGATTAAGATGATGGCCATAGTTATTCATTATTATCCTACAGGAACTTTATTCCTTCTTGAATTCACAGAGAAGAAAGACTAACATGAATGCTTTCTGTATCATAGTAATATAAGTCAGTCAAATTCTTCTTACATCTCAAATAATGGAACACTGAAGAAAACATATCTTGTTTTCATCCAAGACACTTCACTTTCTATATGAAAGTAACAGCAAACTCTACTGAATGAACTACTAAAAATCTTATCAACAGTTTATCACTTCAGAACGCCTTTTGCTTGCTGTATGAAAACTTCTGAAAAAGTAAGAAAAATTATGTCAAAATTTCAATAACTTAAGACTGAGAATCCTAAATAAAGTGACACAAACTTTATCTGGCCCATTTCTATATGAACTGGAAATCAAAAAAAGTTCCTTTCACTTTTAATAACTACTAAAACTTCACACATCTCTTTGTACAAGGATATCTTCTCTTATTCTTCCATTTCTAACTCTCCTAATTACTGTTTAGTCTTCGCATGAATATTGAAGACACAAACTCCATAATTTTTCTCCTACTATATTCCTTCCTACTTCCAAACAGCTAGATATTTATCAGTGTTCCATAACATTCTTTTCTTTTCTGTTCTTGCTTGGAAATGCAATTTGAGCAACTTCTGCTCCAGTCCATTAAAACTGCCATTTCTGCTTTCAGTGCTGTACTTGAAAACCATTATTATTATTATTGTTATAACAGTGTCTCCATGGAGTCAAAAGACTCATTGCGGGAGAACAATGCCTGTCATACTTCTCCTTAAATTCATTCACAGACGAAACATTCACAACCACATCTGGCAATGCATTCCACCCATTCACAACCCTCCAAGCAAAAAATCTAGTCCTAACACCCTTGTTAACTACACTCTTACATAATCTCCAGGGATGGCCCCTCGTTCTGTCCCTTCCTGTACTGGTCTTGAAAATGTCATCAGTATCAATCCTATAAAATCCCTTTAATAATTTATATGCCTCTGTCATATCTCCTCTCCTACGTCTATCAGCTAGTTTTTGGAGCCCACAGATCTTCAATCTATCCTCGTAGGGAATCCCACAGACCTGCAACAGTCTTTGTAACTCGCCTCTGAATCCTCTCCACCATTTCTTCTTCACCAAGAAATCCAGGTGACCAGATCTGTGCACAATAGTCCAATGCGGTCTTATTAATGTCTTATAAAGTGGAACCATAACTTCCTTATCCCTACTTGTTAGTGTGTTCTTCAACAACCTGATGGAAAAAAATGGAACTTCTGTGTGATAATCTAGACCCCAGAACACTTGTGTTCCTCGAACTGGTTACAAGTATTCCGCTAGTGAAGGATGTCATATGACACAGTTCTGAGTGTAATTGCTTACTCTGAATAAAAATGTCGAGGGAATTATTTCTGTTATAATAGAACAATTAACAATATTGGAAGAAAAAATTTCAAGTTGCTTTCCTTCCTTAAATACACATAATTATGACTGGATACGAAATCCATTTGGCACAGTTAATACATCGAGTTGTGAATTTTCGTTACAAGAAGAAGAACAATTAGTTATCTTGTCAACAGTTTTACTCTAAAAATGAAATTCTCTGAAATAACTCTTGAGGAATTTTGTTTTTTTGTCCAAGCTGAATACTCATCTCTCTCCACATTTTTGTACAGTTTTCAAGATCATATTTGTGTGAGCTTGGTTTCTCAATATTAACCCATTTAAAAGCATGAACGACTTACTAATATAGACCAAGAGATGAGGATAGCTATATCACATATTAGATCTGATATTGCTGAAACCTGCAAAAGCCAATAAGCTCAAGTATAGCATTAAAATAAGTTCCATTTTTTATAAAGTCCATGCATATGTTTATTGTTAGTTTTATGACTAGTGCTTTTGGTGTTCCCCAACTTTTTCTTATAATCAAAAGTGTTCCATGACGTTGAAAAGGTTAAGAACCACTGATCTAGACCCTGATCACTTGGCTCTCAGTTCTGAGAGCCAAGTGATCAGGGTTTGGGGTGGTGGGGGGGGGGGATAGGGTAAAACAGAAAAAGAAAAAATGTTTAACGGTATTTCCTAACCAATAATCATTCACTTTTATGACTTAACTTAAACACTACTGCATTTAACAAGGTGTTCGAGTTTAATTTATCAGGCTCATGTTTCTTGGTCCTAGCAGCATTTTAGTCATATTTTATGAGGTAGATTTCACATTAAATGTAGGTATCTGCAGATATGTCATGTTTGTTATTGCGAACTCACTATGCAGTACTAGAGATGAATATGCTAAGTACAAGCAACAACTCCTTGAACTAGCTTAGTTATTTTATGCCTGCTTTAACGAGGAAGATGAGTAGGGTTATGTAATACTTGGGCAGTCTCAAATGAGAAGAAAACATTTTGTCTTATTTTGCATCCTGGCAAAAATATTTTGTCAGCCCACAAGATGCCTGTCCAAAGCTGAGGATTACTGATCTCACTTGAGCTTTATAGATTTGTATTTGAAGTAAGGAGATCAAACTACTGGCAGAAAAAAAATTATCTGCAGTATTTAGAACTAGACAGGTGGTCACAAAATTGTTCTATAAATTACGCTACTGTTGCATTGACACAAGATGTTTTTTGAATATGAATGGCAATCATAACATGACTTTGTATTATAAAGGGTAGACAAAGTAAGAATAATTTGATTTGTGTAGATAGAATACAGATAAGCAGTAACTAAAATCACAGATAAAAGCTTGCCTAATGTAGATTCAGAGTGGAAAGGTTTTAAAATTATAGAGATCTATCTTCACACAGAGTTAATAAATATATCAGGATACAACTAAATTTTGACAGATAAGTGTCGCATTTGATCCCAGGAACATACTTGGATCCTGGGCATTTAAGACCTCAAAATTAACTGAAAATGAAAATGAAAAGACAAAGTAAGAATAATTTGATTTGTGTAGATAGAATACAGATAAGCAGTAACTAAAATCACAGATAAAAGCTTGCCTAATGTAGATTCAGAGTGGAAAGGTTTTAAAATTATAGATATCTATCTTCACACAGAGTTAATAAATATATCAGTATACAACTAAATTTTGACAGATAAGTGTGGCATTTGATCCCAGGAACATACTTGGATCCTGGGCATTTAAGACCTCAAAATTAACTGAAAATGAAAATGTCCTGACTTCCATGGTACATCCAAATCTAAGAGGTTGACCTGCCAGGAGAGATTTTTTTTTTTTTTTTCAAAAAATAGTATAATAACCATGTTTAGAATTTTCCTATTATTATTAGTAGTAAAGAATCTAGTCTGCACACTCTTACTAACCACACTCTTAGATAACTTTCAGATGTGATCCTTTTTTCTCCTCCACTTGTCAGCTAAACTCTGTAACCCACTCACACTCAATCTATGCTCATAGGAAACATTCCACAGACCTGTCACCAGCTTAGTCACTCATTTCTGAATCCTTTTCACCATCTCCCTATCTGCACAAGAAACACAAGTGACCAAATTTGTGCACAGCAGTCAACACGTGGCTAAATCATAGCCTTATAAAGAGGGATAATAATCTCCCTATCTTTACTTGTGAGTGTGTTCTTCACCATCCAAGTAATCCCCTGAGCTCTTTTGCCAATATGTCTTCCGAATTTCACATCTCTAGCCACCATCACCTACAGATCTCTAGCCTTATAAATTTCCTGTAAACTAGTACCATCAGTATGATATGAAGTGTGTAATCTTTTCATCCCAAAGTGCATTACCTTACATTTTAAGACATTGAATTGATAACCATTGTCCTTTGTTCAAACTACCAATTTAACAACTCATCCTGTAAGAAATCTACATCACTTTATCAACTATTGTCCTCTGTAATTTTGCATCATTGGCAAACAGCTAAATATCACCTTTCAAATCTTCTGCTATATCATTAATGTACAAATTAAAGAGTAGTGGTCCTAGTACAGAGCCCTAGGTCAATCCACTAGTCACCCTCATTTGCCTTGATTCCATTTCACCATACACAACCCTCTGATGTTTGTCTATTAGCCACCTTATATCCATTCTCATTGCTCCAACTTATGTAATAGTTTTCCATGCGATATTCTGTCAAATGCCTTTGCAAAGTATAGCACTCTTATGTATAGCCATTTCCTTTATCTAATTCCTCTTTCACCTTATTTTAAAATGTGAATAAATTACTGAGGTAGGACCTATCTTTTACAAAGCCATGCTGCTCCCTATAGAGTATCATATTCCTATCTACCCATTTATGAATTTTACTTTCAACCAACTTTTCCATTACTTTAACCACCATTCCGGAAATACTAATTGGTCTGTAATTTGTTACTTTTGTCTTGGATCCACCTTTATATAATGGAACTACTGTATCTTTCTATCTTTCCTCTCCATTGAAATCTTGCCACAGCTGAGACTTTGATTAAACAACTTCATCAGAGGCACTGCTAATTCACTTGCACATTCTCATAGCACACGAGCTGACATACCATCCATGCCACTGCAGTATTTACATTGATATTTTTCAGTATACTGAGTACATCCAGTTCATCTACCTCAATGCTCACATTAGTTTCTGTTACCTCAGTAACTGCAAAGTCACCACTGGATGATACCCTTTCATAGTGATCACTCAGTAAATGAATTATTTCTTCTGCTTCTGTCACTTTCCTACCATCAGCACTCAGATTATGGAAAAATAAGTGCACTTATCTTTCCATAATCATTCTTTTACTTGTTATATAGGCAAAAATACTCTTTTGGATTTACTTTGTCCTGCTTAGTTAATTTTCTCTCGAAATCTAATTTAGCCTTCCTTACCATCCTTGTTACCCTTCTTGCTTGTGCTTTATATTGTTCATGAGCATGCTGATCACCTTTTTGTTCATATTCTTTCCACAATGCTTTCTTTTTTTTGCAGCTCCTCCTTTATATTTCTACTCATCCACTTAATCTCTACTTGGTTTATATCCTTCTGCCCTGGTATGCACTCTGATATTGCCTTGCTCAAACAATCCTTGACCATTTCCCTTGCACTAATTACATTCATTCGACATAGTTTCTTATGCCATGCTACTCCAATTTGTCTCCTAAGTTTGTCATAATCATAATTTCCAGCTTTGTAGTTCCCCATAAATCCTTTCTTGACTGAAATTTCCACATGTTGAGCAACCTCCCAAGATAAGACTGCATGGTCACATTCCCCTATCAGAGGCAGAGATGCTACTGCAAAAATGGATAGATCTTCTAATCAGATCCAACACTCTTGCATCCCTGGTCCCTTCCACCTTGTGCTGTTTCAGGTAATTATTCCTTAGTAACTGTATAAATTCCATTTCCATTTTGCCATATGCCCTTTCCTCCCTCCAATCTATATCACCATAGTTTAATTATCCCATGATAATTGCTCGGCCTGAATTCATTGTACTAATCAGCTAATGCATGTTGTCCGCTCCTTCTTCTGAACCCCTAGGTCTATACCAGCAACTAACAATTATTTTGTTCTATTAACCTCTATCTCACAACAGACAGTCTCAAATGAACCATTTCCATCAGATCTGCAATCTTCCTTAACTTCTATTTTTGTTGGTTGAAGTTCTTCAGCTATTATTTCAATAATACCCCTTGCTCCTGCCCTATTTTTATCTTCTCTGAAAATAATATCCATTTCATTCTATGCCTGTAACTACATCATTCTCTTAGGATCAGGTCACTTTGATGCCAATAATATTTGGCTAAATTTAGCTGACTGCTGCTAAAACCTCCTCTCCTTTATTTTTGATACTTAGGGCATTTGTTTACATGCATTTCAACATTCCCTTGGGCCCACACTTACCCTTAAATAATGCCATTACGATTTGAAGCTTAAGGAACTGCACACAGCCCTTCACAATCATTTCTGCACTCATACTTGTCTATCCCAGGGATTGCAATTTTCTCACAGTCATTCCTGCACTCGCGCTCATTTGTTCCAGGGGTGGCCAGACACATGCTTCATTGCTTCCCCACTTTTATCTCATTTCCCTGGTTTTGCACTTCCAACCTCTCACTGAACAACACTTTCTCCAAGCAGCTAACTCCGAAACTATTTAAGTGCAGTCCATCGGCATACACAGTTCCTTACATCCATCAAATTAACTTCACACATCTATAAACTGCATACCATTCCTCCTGCACCATCTTCTCATTGGCAATCTTTTGTCCTATGATACCGAGGCAGCAGACTCACAAATTTTACTTTCTTACTCTTCATTTTTGTTTCTTCCATCAACTCCTTCATATCTTCTCTCATTGCATATTTCTGACCTTTCAAATCATTTGTGCCTTCCAAAACAGTTAACTCGTTTGCTTCTTTCTTCTTCAAACTTACATCTTCACTGACATCAATTATCTTTGCACCTGGAAAACATGCGTTCGTCACTTTCTCATTAAATATACCTCATCATCGAATCTCCATACAATACTATCTCTTTTCTCCCAGTTTCTCACATTTTTATGCTTTTCCCATTGACTCTTTCTTTCATTCTCCATCCTTCTGTAGCACATGCCAGTCATTTCTCCACTCGATTTAGTACACATAAAATTACAATTGCTGGAATAAGCAACATATTGGATAAATCTCAGACAGAAAAGGAGAATTTAATAGTTGTGTGTCCAAAATATGATAATACTGCAGTAGTGAGTTTAATGACTAGATTTTTGAGTCTCGCAAATGTAATTGCATATAATGCTATGGATATATAAATATTACATTCTTTGGTGTGCTTATAAAATAGTATGCTTAGTTATTGTGAGATTAGGAATTAATTTGAATGTAACATAATGTTCTGAGAAAATATTTCATGAGCAAATTAATTTCTTTTTGTAAGATGCATATGATATTCAAAAAGCACCACAAGAAGAACTTCAGAATCTTCAGATGAAGTTGGATCAAGTAGAAAAAGATTATGAGCAATTAAAAATTGATTTAGAAAGCCAGGTAATTATATACTTTATCATTTATTAAATAATAAAAAAAAGACATTAAATGTTAACATTCTTATTACATTTTCTAATTGCTCTTTGCCAGTGCTGAAATGTATCAATTATATGATTACCCTGTCTTCCCTAGTAAAAGGCAAAGGTATTTGGTGGTTGAGGCAGGCAAAACTTGACTTTTACAATGTTTATTATTTTTAGAATTTTTAGACTGATTGGAGAATTTTTGCAGTGGAAAAGATGGTAGAAGAAATAGAATTAACCATCCTTCTCTGTTGGGAAATCAATTGTACTTGGCTGTAACAGTTCAACCTAATATGGAAATGGAAAATTAGATGAGCAGGTGATGAGCTGTTATCACTGCCTGTTTATATACATTTTTTGTGTATCCAGAAATGCTAAGTAATAATGTTCCTCTTCTTGAACAGGAAGTGGCTAATGAAGAAGCACTCATTTATTGATCACAAGTACCTACATTACATTTATTATAAAATTGTTACAAGCTAATAATAACTGGCTAATAATAATAAGATGTAAGCATTTTATATGAAGATGTAAGGCAAGACCTCTGTCTAGGAGCAGAGATTATAGATGCAACATATAAATTGGATTCCTTGGAAAGTATTAAAGAGCATATATTCATTTACTTCAATAGAAGCATTATTGTCAATAATGAAACAGTATCAACTAGATTTATATGATAGACTCTGTTATATCTTCGTCTTTGGTCTTATTGTCTTAAGCTTTATATTTTATTATTAAGGATATATTTTGTATTTTACTTATTATCGGTTAATTCGCTTGCCGACAAATTTGTATTATTTAATGACTGCGCCAACTGGCAACAGAATTCTGATATGCTATCCAAGATTACTTAGAAAGAAATTGCAGGGATCATGAAGTATGTAGTCGTGGTCCCGTTTCTTATATTATTAGTGGATTCCCCTTTTATGCACGGTTCATAGTTTTCCAAGCAGTAATTCAATCCACAGAAAGCATGACAAACTCATTTGATTACACATAAAGAAATACGTTTATTTTAGCACAAAACATAATGATACAAGTTAATTAATCGTTAAATTAAAATAGAGTCTGGGTGCCCTCCCTTTTCTTAATTTAACACATCCAAAATTTCTACACTGTAATCCTTTATACTGACACAAATTCCTTCACTTATATATATATAACTATCCTCAGACTCTGACAACATATACTAAATTACCAATCTACTATCACACATGCTAATTACATATATATACAAGTCAATTCTGTAACTCTGACATAGATTTCTTGAGGCAATGCTCTTTCTTATATTTTAGACTTAATCCTCCCCCAAAATTTTAATTAGCATTCAATTAGGTCTTAACAGTATGACATTAATGTCCTTTAGACACAAAGTTCGTAGCCTCGGTCTCCTACTCGGCTCAAGCCTAAGATGCCTTTTTCTTAGATATAGACAGAATGTCCAAAATGCAGACAGTTCTTGTAACACTTCACGGAAATGGGTTGTGTTCTTAAAGATCAGTTCTCCTTACTGCACAGTTACTCCGATATTAATATGAAAAGATTTCTGCTTACCGTTCTTGCTTTATCTGGATATTCAGATCTCCTTACTGTACCCTCTTTAATGGCGGCTTCACTATTCTTTTGTTTCACACGAAACAAAACACTCTTACACTGAATAATACAATGACGTTGATTCATCAGTGGCCCTTTCTTCTTAGGAATCTGGACACACTATAGCTGCAGCTTTGATCCACGTAGCATACATAGCAAGGGGAGATTCTTGCTACACATGGCAGCAATCTTTTCATAACTATACAGCCTTCTGCACAGGAAACCAAGTACCGACAAAACGAGAAGAAAAGAGAGAGATTCAAATCCCCGCCGAAACCTATATACTACAAAACAGCGCCCTCACTCGGTTGTGTCGTCATACGTACGGCGGCTGCCGTTTTTGGATACCGTGGCCACGAACTGCCTTTGACATGGCCTAAAACTATTATTAGCTTGTACACATCTTTTCAGAATTTATACATGCTTTTCTACCTTAATAAATATACAATCATTCTCTATTTAGTTTATGGGATACTTTAACACTGCTTAGAATTTACAAGTCTGAATATATACATGTTCTTGGGTCATTAATGAGCACTTTTTCTATTTGGAGGCATAAGTATGTCCTTATCCACTCCTTCTGAGATAACTCTATGTTGGGTCGGAAAAAGGGAGATGACTCATCACATTTTCTCAACACAACAACTCATTAAGAAAAGTAATGCCCAGTTCAGATATCAAATGTCCAATATTTTACTTGGTGCTTGGTTATGCAGTTAAAAATTGACAATGGCTGTTAATATGAGGCTGAAAATATGAACTGATTAACATTGCATAGGATTGTTGAAGGATGGAAAACTCCTTGAAAAAAACATAGAAATCATGAGGAACCCATCATAAAAGAATATAGAAAGTTATTTTTCACTTGGTTACAAATTAAATTAAATTTGCCAAGAAGTTATATTCTTGTTAATTTTAATTCTAATGAATTAAAATTCTAATATTCTTGTTAATTATAAAGTTGTAATCCCTTATCTAAGTATAATCAAACAGAGTGTGCTTGAAGTATCATAATGACTAGATTACTTATATGTAGAGGCTAACGACTTCATTGTAATTGCTTTTATATCCCATAATGCAAACCACACTCTTTCAGACATGTATAATGCTCTGCATTATGGGAAGGGTCCCTACCCAGATCAGTTTTGAATCACTCCAGTATAGGAAATTCAGTGGCAACTCCACTCATTTTACAGGCAAAAAGTACTGCTGAGCAGAACCTCTCTACTTGCTGGGAATCAAGCCCTGTTTAAGTAAGGAGTGCTTTTCCAAAACCTAGGTAATTCTTCAGTCACTATATTCTCAGGATTGACCCAAAAGGATCATTCTAACTCGCTATACTTTATTGAACTCAGTGGTTGTTCCACCAGACAAAACCTACAGAAGCTTCTGATCTACCCAGTGATAGGCAAAAACCTACCACCAAGCTAAGCATTGACCTCCACAAACCATCAGCAAGAACTGCTCATCTACCAGGGCAAAGCATCCACTAGAGGGCCCTGATAAAGGCCGCATCAGTAGATGCTATACAATAGGCAAGTGTCTAATGGAATGCAATGCTCAAAACCATTTCAGCGAACCCATATCAGTGGGAGCTAGACTCAGATACCAAGGTTGAAATAATGCAAAAGTGATGTATTTCTTGTATACACAAGTAGCAAAAAAGCTGTATCACCTTATTATTAAAATTCCCTGGATTAGAAATTGATGTAAAGTTTTTTTCACCTAGTTACAAATTAAATTGAACTTGCCAAGAGGTTATGTTCTTGTTTAATTCTTTATTTAAATGTAAGCAAACAAAGTTTGCATGTATCTTCACAACTAAGCTACTAATGTGAAGTCACCATTCTCTATATGTCAGTAGCCTAGTTATGAGGATACTCCATGCATAAACTTTGTTTTCTTACTCTTTGGATATAGGATTAAACAAGAATTATAATTTCTTGGCAAGTTTAATTTAAATCATAAAAGAGTGTTTAGCTGCTAAAAAAAACATGCTACTTAGCAGGAAGAGATCAAGCTATCGATGTTAATAATTCAAAATTATGTACCAATATGCTGATCTGTTTATTGACTAGAAGGGTGACTTAAGTATTATAAATTTAAATTACTAATGATCAAATCTAAGAATGTGTGTATAAGATAGTGTCATCCTGATATTCAAGACTGAATGCGAATATAGCACTTCATAAAGAGCAAGGGCAAAGAGTTAGGATTATGGTTTCTGATTATTAAAATTTAGGCTAGACTGTCCACTTAAGCATAATTCTAATCCTATATGAGTATGTTTGTCAAAAACTATTTTTAAAGAAATCTTTATTTATAGGTGGGAAAAAAAGTCTAGATTAAATGAGAAACTTCAGCTTGCAAATAATAATGGCAAAAAATAAATAAACAGCATGACACGAGGGAATACAATGGACTCGTTGATGAATGGGAATGTTCATGGGAAAACAGATTCCATTATTGCGACCTACTCCATTATTTCACCATACCTCACTCCCCAGCTAATTTCTACATTGAACATTTAGAAACTGACACAGCGACATTCAAATCCATAGTTGGAAGGTGGCAATACACTGATGGAGAGGAACTTTTAGTTTGCCAACAGCTAAATACTAGTTAAAACATATTACTTTAGAAACAAAAATGGGGACCAACTGATATGATTAACTAGTTGAGAGGAGAAATAATAGGAAAGCATTTGGAATACTTTTAGACTTTGAAAAGGTTCACTTGGTATAATAACTGTAAGGATGTTTGTACGAGCCTGCCAATATATGACTTGCTGAAGTGGAATATGTGTAAGTGCAATGGAAAGAAATGAAAAATTATGTACACAAGTACCAACAAAAAGAAATGGTGTGAATGATTTTATGCTTGCCTTCAGAGGATATTATTGACAAACTAAGTGAGATGACTAACAAATAAAATATATATTTTGCAGATGTTGGTTGAAAATTAAGCTGGTAATATACTCTACATAAGTAATAAACTTTGGATATTTTAATAGAGAATGAATTTAACCAAAAAATAAAATAAATAAATAAACTTGGCTGACATTTAATAAGGCTCTGGGCTAGAAATGATACTTTCTTCTCATCAAAGATTAGACATTTGTCTGTTTTGTCTAAATTTATGTTCCTATCTTACAAATGGTCTTCTCTCTCTTTTCCCTTCAGTCTATATTGATCCATTTCATTTGGTAGCCTTTAATGAAACAACAATTTGTTTCATTAAAGACTAAACTAGAAGGACCTATTACAATGAAACCACATCCCCTCTCACAAACACTATGCCACATGCCATGCATGCACGAAACTGTTTTATTGTAGTCTCAAATGCTGTACCGAACTACATACATTTGGTCTTAACAACCTCTTTCAAATTTTCAGTTGCAGGAAATATGTGTGACAGCTGTCCATAATGCTGTCATTAGGTATGGAACGTACACAATTTATTATTATTAAGAGAGACCTCCAGGGAGTCAGGAACTCATCAAGGGAGGCCATACTATTTGCACCAGCCATACCTGTTCTTGAATTCATTCACACTACTTGCACCACAACATCCAATGGCAGTCCATTCCAATCATGCACCACTCAATGAGAGAAAAATCTAGACCTCACAGCACAAAGATGCATGTGTGTGTGTGTATATATGAGGAGTGTTAAAAAAAAGACCAAACTTTTTAAATAGCACATCAGCTAGCACAGAGCCTGCTGAGCACACCTAGGGGCAGGTTTTAACAACAAACTGCCATTTGTCCCTTTCTGCTAGGAGCATTAGTCATCAAGTTACATCCACTGAAGTGAACATGTGCACAAGCTGTTCATCAGAATTAGTGACAAAATGAGAGTGAAAGAGCTTGAAGAACAACGTGTGTGTGAAATTTCACTGCAAACTTGATAAAAATTTTACAGAGACATTTCAGTTGCTTAACCAAGCATACAGGGAGGACTGTATGACCCAAATGCAATGCTACGAGTGGATTTAGTGTTTTAAAAAGGGCAGAACATCGGTCGCTGAAGATACCAGGCCAAGACAACCTTCCACATCAACGGGTGACGATCCATGTTGAGAAAGTTCTTGCTGTGATTTGTTGAAATCATTGTTTAACTGTCCAGGAAGTCGCTGATGAAGTAGGCATCAGCATAGGATCTTGTCATCCAATTTTGACTGAAAAGCGTCAGATGCGTTGCGTCAGTGCAGAATTCATGATGCATTTGTTGACTGATGATCAGAAAGAGAACCATGTTGAAATCAGTCAGGAACTACTTGCCAATGTAAATGGTACTGAAAACTTTACCCCAGCAGACTGTTTCCCAAAACCTATATGTGTGTGGCGTTGCATATTTCGGTTGGATGTGCTGTCATGTGGCTTATGCAGCCTGCACTACAAAATTCACTTCAATTTGAACGTACGATTGCATTTTTATCAATGTATGAAAGCTTTAAGAGCAATTAGCACACCAGTGCCCATCATAATTGTTCCAATGAAATTAATTTTAGGACAACTTTGAATACTTGAATTTATCAATTGTAACCAAATCTGCATAGAGTGGGGAACAATGTATTTGTTTTAAGTTACATTAGAAAACAATAATGATAGAGAATGCTATATTTGGTTGGTATATTTGAATTATCCAAAGGTAAAAATATGTGAACCATCATTAATAAGCCATGAAAATGGGAAATGTAAAGGAAGGAATAAGTGTGAGTAGAAATACTTTCATTAATGGCAAATGAATTATTAATAATTAACATTTGTGATATGTGTGTCCTATAAGTTACTGGGTAGAGCGAATAACATGATCCTATAAAGTCTAGACATGAATAAGTGAATTAATGATGGCATAATAAAATAAAAATAACTTACGAGGAAATGGAAAGAGATTTGTTTGCAAAGTATAAATAACTAGCCAGTAATAAACAGCCACTATATACGTTTTGTAGTTCAGTTAAAAACTGTAGGGAGAGGCTAAATCCAATGAACTAATAATGTTGATCAGGTGATTCATTTAGGCGTGGCAGGAATACATGTAGTTTGATGTAGCAACAAATCGTCTCCTAAAATTTGTTGGGCATGTTATGTGTATTTCTCTGGTTTATGTATATTTCGCTTTGTTTTTTATGAATTTTCTTTTGTTTACTGAAATTCAGTATACATCTTATGCAATAATAAGATGCATAATATCTGATCGTTATCAGAATTATCCACACTTTCAAGATTCCCACATTCATTAGATTTTAAAAAAAATTTTTTTTTTATAGTGTTAGCAGCTATCGGGATCTTCACCGACCGATGTTCTGCCCTTTTTAAAACACTAAATCCACTCGTAGCACTGCATTTGGGTCATACATTTTATCTTTTATCAATAATAGATATCTCACATACTAGTATTTTGTTGTAGATCAACACCTTATAATACATTGTATTCAATGTATTAATTTTTATTCAGGAATAGATACATTTTTCCTGTTGTTTATTATTTTAACGGTATAATAGAACACAGAAACTAAGTAAATAATTGATTTATTAACTTGATGCTGATATTTCGCTGGTATTATAACCAGCATCTTCAGAGCACAAAAACACTGTTTGTCACAATACGCGAGACTAAAACAACATGGTGTACATTAACAAAATTGTAGCAGCAACACAAAGACTAGAGTCCTGATTTTGGCGCCCTCTATCTGGAAAAAAAAAAAAAAAAAACACGCTATCATATATTGCTAGAGTCCTAGAAAAGTGCTAATTTTTCCTTAATATGACTGTCTCCCAGATCTTCGGCAAGTTAATACAGCCATATTTGTTGAGATTTGGAGATTGTTTTAGGGCTTCTGTCGCCTCTAAGAACAATCTCTCTGATTTATATGGGTTTCTGTGTAGTACTTTTGTGTTTTTCCAGTTGATCCTGTGTGCAGGGGTATCCAGAGCATGGTCTGCTAGGCCCGACTTCCCATAATGATATTTCCGGATGTATCGTTTATGTTCGCTGATGCGGATATTCACAGTTCTTCCTGTTTGACCGTAGTAGGCTTGATTGCATGAGCAGGGTACTTGGTAGACTCCTGGATGTGATAAAGGAGGAATGCTGTCCTTGGGTGAGCGGATGAGGGTGGCTAATTTGCTACATGGTCTGAATGTAGTGCGTAGTTTATGTTTAATGAGAATTCTTGAGATCTTTTCGGATGTGCCTTTAATGTAAGGGATGGTGACTGTTTTGTTGTAGTTCTCTGTGGTGGATGGTGGGAGGGGTTTCTTAGGAGTGTTTAGTATTTTGTTTATTTTTTGTGGATTGTAGCCGTTGGCCAAGAAGGTGTGGCGTAAGTGAGTCAGTTCAGCCGTAAGAGCCTTGTCATTTGAACAGATTGCTCTCGCTCTATGGGTTAGCGTTTTTAATATGCCATATTGTTGAGAAGGATGATGGTGTGATTGTTTGTGTAAGTATCTGCCTGTATGTGTGGGTTTTCTGAAAACTGAAAATGATAAGGAACCATCTGGGAGACGTGTGATGAGTGTATCCAGGAAGGGCAGACAGTTGTTGGCTTCCGGTTCCATAGTAAAGTGGAATAAGTCTATCCACACATTTTTCCTGTGTCTGTTATTTCCAAAGACTAGAATAAACATGTCCCTATACCATTAAAAACACTTTTCAACCTCAACAGATACTATACCTGCACAAGTAAGAAAAACAAGTAGCTTTGTTTATCACTAAATACAGTAAACAGACATTTAACAACTGTGTACTATATTTAGGAACAGTTAGTGTAATTGGAGACAACTCGAATGATACACGTAATGGAAAACACTCTGTCCTGAAGACTATATGCTGTATCCGTGCAAACAGAACAGACTTATTGCAGCAATACATAGCAGCTAACTAGAACACATTTGTCCAAACATCTGCTTTCGAATTTTCATTCCAGAAAATGTGTAATAGCTGTTTATAATACAGCCATTGAATACAGAAAGTGCTCAATTTATGAAAACCAAAATTAATATATACAGTAAACCCTCGATTTAACGGACTAATAGGGACTAAGGAGTGTCCGTTAAATCAAAAGTCTGTTAAATCGTGAATTTTTTAAAATAAAAATATCTGTAACAGTATAATGTTAGATGTTTTTATTTTTAAAATAATTTTTTTTATTTTATTTAAAAAATTTTTATTTTAAATTTTATCAATATTAGCACTATAATAAAAAAAAATCGTTTTACAGAAAATTTTCACACTTTTAGATAAGTTAATGTGAAGTTAATGTTCGATGATGTTGAGGCACTTGGTTTAGGTAATTCTGCTTTGAAAAAACTATCAAAGTTTTTTTTTTTATTCTGCTGTTTTTTTATAATTAACTCTCTAAAATTACGAAAATGTGTGTTATAAAACTGCCACAGAATGTCACGCCACGTGACAAAAGAACCAATCACGGTGTGATTGGTGTGATCACCACACTTGACTGGTTAGCGTGTCCGCTCTCCAGTCAAGAGGCTGCGGGTTCGACGAATCCCACCGTGGGCATGGATGTTTGTGATTGTTTGTGGAAATACTAGTGGTGGTGGTCGGCGGTAGGATGGCGTTGGTGTAGTTTCGGTCAGTTAGTGGATTGTGAGTGCTGGATGTAGAGTAGATGCCCTCCCTTGATGAGTCTTTGGACTCCCTGGAGGTGACTAATAATAATAATAATAATAATCATCATCATCATTTGGCAAACATGTTTTATGAGCGGTGACTCATTTATGTCATCTAAATTACTACAGTGTTTATCCAACATATGATGGCCTTTTCGCCAAAATTTGTTTAAAATAACAGGAAATGAATAACAAAAAATAACCTGTTAATTTAATTATAAGCAAATTTTGGTTTA
The DNA here is from genome assembly GCF_054136105.1 of Typopeltis vanoorti. NCBI lineage: Eukaryota > Metazoa > Arthropoda > Arachnida > Uropygi > Thelyphonidae > Typopeltis > Typopeltis vanoorti. The sequence goes on along the minus strand of NC_143574.1, from coordinate 23,921,876 downwards.
AAAGTATTTTAAAATTCACAGGGTGTTAATTTTCACGTGACATACGGACCAGAAATTTTGTCCGTTAAATCAAGGGTTTACTGTGTATGTGTGTTAAATATTATTTAATGACTGAATTCCAAGATAATAGAGAAACAAGTAAATTTAATATGACCACACAACTAGTTTCATCGGAATGCCAACTTCATCAGGTGTGATAACAAAATAAAACTGCTTACAGAATATGAAAGTGTACCTCAAGAAGTTTTATTACCTATAGAATCAATACTGCAGAATGCTAAACAACTTCAACATAAGATGTTCAAGCAATATTCAATTTCCCCTAAACGTTCTCCATTATTTGCGGTTTGACTCTTTCTATACAGCAACAATTTTGGTCTTTAGTTCATCAAGGGAAATCACTGGGGTCTGTACAAAATGTCCTTCACATATTCCCACAGGAAGAAATCAAGCAGTGTAATCAGGTGAGCATGGAGGCCACGGGTTTGGTCCACTCCCAACAGCACCCAATATGACAGTGCATCATCTTGCTGGAACACAACATTTGGCTGATGAGCTTCCATCTGGGGATAACAGATACAGCTGTAGCATGTTCAGATAGTTCACCACTGTCACTGTTTTTTCCGCAAAGGAAAAGGGCTTGAAAACTTTGGAACATCACAAAACACACCAGACATTCACCTTTAGGCTATCTCTTTCAAATACTTGAATGGCCTGAGGATTTTCTGATCCCACATTCTGTAGTTATGATGATTAACCCTCCATGATATGCAAATATTGCTTCATCACTAAATATCCATCTCCGAAGGTAATTTTCATAAGCTTCGACTCTTGACAAAATGTCTTGGGCAAATTGGAAACAGCAGAGTTTATCGTCTGGCTATGAAGCCTGTACAATCTGTAGTTTGCAGGAACGGAGTTGAAGGTGATTATGAACAACCCTCCAAACAGTCGATTGTGGTATACCTAACGGCAAAAAAGGTTGTATAGTTGATTTTTGTGGGCTTTGATAAAATGTTTCCTGGATTCGATCATCTTCCTTCGAAGTGCTCAGTCTTTCAGCTCCTTTTTGGTGCTGAACACTACCAGTCTCTTGAAATTGTTTTAACCACCGTTGGATACCATTATCTGAAGGTGGATGTTTTCCATCCTGGGTTCCATAACATTGTTAAGGAACCCAGTAACAGGTAGATTATTATGTCTGTACACGAATGCTAGGAGTATCAGTAACAAAGGGATAGAGTTTGTTGCCTTAGTCAGTATGTTGCTACCTCAGATTGTAGGTATTAGTGAGACCTGGTTATCAGAATCAGACCTACTAACTGGTATCGAATGTCAAGAGTACAGTATTTTTAGGAAGGATAGAGAGGATAGGAGAGGAGGGGGCATGCTGCTGATGATATTGGATGACTTGAATCCAGTTAGAGTTAAGACCTATGATTGTAGTAATACCACTAACAATATTTCATGTGGCAGTGAGTTTGAAGCCATCTTGTGTGAGGTGGAATCTCACATGACTAATTACATAGCGGGGTGTTGTTACAGATCTGGTGGATCAGTTGCTAGTGATGAAATGCATCACCAAATAGAAAAGATGAGTGCAAAAAGAGTAATCATAATGGGAGACTTTAATTATCCAAATATTGATTGGGTAGCAGTAGAATCTCATGAGAAGAATGAAAATGCATTTATTGAGCTAGCAGGACAACTTCCTCAAGCAGTATGTGATAGAAGGAACTTGAGGACATAGTGTTAGATTTGATTGTAGTGTCAGAGGGCATTTTGGTTAAAGATGTAACTATTCTGCCTCTGGTTGGTGACAGTGATCATGTGGTACTCACTTGGGAAGTGACTAAGTTTATGAACGTTCCACTCAGAAAAGGTTACATACTGAACTACAAAGCAGGAAATTATGACCAACTGAGGAGTATACTAAGTGTTCAGTGGAATGGGATCGGTTGCTGGATGGAAAGAATATCGAGTGCTTCTTGATATCAAGAATATCAAGAAGCATTTAAACAGCACTTGAATGATGCAATATCAGAATGTGTCCCAAGAGTTCAAAGAATAAATAGAGTAGAATGTGTAATCTTATTAAGCAAGATTCATAAGAAAAGGACGATGTGGAAGGATTACCTTGCAGATAAGGATGACGTCCGTTATGAACTTTATAAGCAGCAGGCTAGAATAGTCACAACTGTTGTACAGAAAGCAAAGTCTGAGTATGAAAAGATATTAAGAATAATATCGATATGCTGCAAGTAAAAGAAGAATGAATATGAAAGAATAACTCTTCTAAATCCTGATGGCCCTCACGCCATCAAAAGAGGTTGTTTGGTTAATGAGTGCCCATTTTGTTAAAAGCTATCAACCTGATGTACGCAACATTGAGCTCACTGTTTCCTCCTCACTAGATGAAGAAATGTAGGTGTATGAGGACGAGGTATTAGAGCTGTTGCACAAATTGAATAAGAATTTATTCAATAATGGCCATTCCTTTGACCAGGCTGTTTAATATGAGTCTCAGAACAGGGAAGATTCTGCTGGAATGGAAGGAATGTATGGTAATTCCATTGCACAGGCGTGGTGCAAAGACAGATGTATCCAACTATTGATCGATTAGTATCTTAGGAGTGGTGGTGAAGATTTTGGAAAAATTGGTTAGGGCTTGCATTCAGAAATGGGTTGAGAGTGAATCTCTACTTTGCAATGAACAACATGGGCTTACTAAGGGAAGATCATGTTTTAGCAACTTGCTCACATTCTATAACAATGTTACCATTGAACTAGACAAGGGGAATGGATATACCATGATACTTTTGGATTTTGCTAAGGCTTTTGACAGAATACAGCATGGCAGACTGCTGCAAAAATTGGAGAAAATGGGTCTAGGTTATAGAATATTAGCATGGATAAGAAGATGGCTGACTGACGAATATCAAAAAGTGGTATATGGGATGCGAGTCTGCAAGATTTAAGGTAACTAGTGGTGTACCACAAGGATCAGTGCTTGGTCCACTTTTATTCAATCTGTATATTAATGATATTGGGAAGGATATGACAAGTGACATACAGCTATTTGCTGATGATGCAAATATAAGTAGGGTAATCAGGAATGCTGCTGATATGTAGTATACTTGCAGAATGATTTCAGTAGGCTTGAATTATGGTTTCTCATGTATGGTTATATATATATATATATATATATATATTTTTTTTTTTTTTTTTTTTTTTCCCTTCTATATTTTATTTTGATTTGAGAAATAATTTGGTGTTATCGTTGATTAAAAAAAAAAACTTTTTTCAGATGAAGGATAATGCAAGCATGAGTCGTTTAGCAGAGCAACAAGAAACAAAAATTGCTGAACTAGAGAACCTCTTAAGCCGAATACAAGATCAAGAAGTAAACAAGGGAAATTTACTGGAAACAATGCAAAGTGAAAAAGTTGCAGCTAGCAGAGCTATGGCTCAAAATAGAGAACTGAAAAAACAGTTGGAGGAGTTACAAAATGGATTTGTTAAAATGGTAAGTCAGTTCTTAGTTTATCAATTTTATTATATTTTAAAATGTGATTCTATAATAAATCTTCTTCCATAATTTATCGAATTTGACATTGAATTGTAGATGTAGATTTTTATTGCAAATTACAGCTAATATGTAATTTTAAAATTATTCATTCTAGTAGCAGTTCTTTGTAATATAAACAATGCCAAAGAAAAAAATAAATAATTGGAGTTACTAACATTCTCAATTCTGGATTCTCGATCAACATCTTAGCACAAATTATAACTGTAGTATAGCACTCTATTAGATTGTTTGTAAAAACAGTTTTGTAACTGAAAGGAAATAATATTCTGTCAGCCAATAAAAACGAAGTTATGTCAGGCCACTACAGGTCAGGCATCTTAAAGTGACTATCTCCCAGTTCTTGGGCAGAATATTGCAACCCTACTTATTGAGTTAAGTGTGTTAGGAGTGTTTCATAGTGATTTCTGTGCAGCACAGTTATTTTCTTTCATTTAATTAGGGCTCATTAGAGCTAGTGGTCATGCAGGATATAGCATCTCCATTCAAGTCATACTCTACCTTCCCATGGTATGGCCTGTGAAACAGGCCATACCATGGACAGCTCTGGCAAGGCAAGTATTTCTGCCTTAAAAGCATATCTTTCCTAGTTGGAGAGAAGGCCAACTAGCTTTCTGGGTAGTAGATGTCGTTTATCATCAAGTTGAACACCAGTTCCCCCTTTTTTTTTTATGCGTGAAGTGGCCTTTGTGATCTTTCATCTCCAGAGTTGGATTTTCAGCTTTTGTATTTCCCCCTTCCTACAACATATAGTGTGAGTGAAGACCTCCATGTTCATTTTCTTTACACTCTAAGCTTTTAACTAAGGAGACTGTACCTTTTCCATTTAAGGATACAGCTGCAAAATGATTTCTACAGGTTGGTCAACAGATCATACATGTAGTGAAACCTGTTGGTAGCTCTTCAGGGGCTTCTCATTCAACTGGCAAATAATTTTACTGTTATTGCTTACTATTATTGTAGTAGTGCCTGGAGGGAGTCAAAGTACAGCAGCTTGCAGGGAGCACTATCCACAGTTATGGTGGGAGTGATGACCCCCTCCTCAAAGTCTTTCATCCCAGGTGTATACTGCTGCTCTTTTAATTTCCCATTATTTTACTGAGATGATATACAATTAGTCATTGCAGTTCTCCCACCCACACACACAAAAAAAATCTCCAATCAAATGTCAGAATTCTATGCAATAAAAAAACAATCAAAAAAAACTTTATGGTGCTTTTACTAGCATCAGAGATCTTAATTCAGAGGTCTGTTATGGACTCCACCCCTACAGTCATCCAAACCTGATATGCTGTTTATCACTTAACCACAACTGCCATCCTTTGCTGCAGCATCTCACCTCAACATGCCTCATTATGCTTCATGATGCCTATCATAAGGAAGGGGGGGGGGGATGACTAGGCCTATACCAAAAGTGATCTGGAATCCCCCTTTATATGAACTGCTATGGCACAAGATTTCTTTACCTCCCTCTATTGTCTTCCAAACTCAGATTTCTTCTCTGACATTTTTGACTAACTATCTCTGGAAGTTGATTACAGACAGTCTTATTACCCAAGATATTCTTTATTGGTGATTTCACCTTTCACTATTCAAATTGGCATCTCTTCAACTTTACAGACCAAGCCGGTAAAGAAGCTGAATTGTTTGCTGTCACTAATAATTTAACACCAACCAACCAGAATTCTAGATAATCCACTTCATTCTCCCAACATCTTGGACCTTTTCTTAACTGCTGCTTCCTCCAAATATATCATTGATGTTAGTTCTCCTCTTGGAAAGTCTGATCTAGCCTTATCCATATCTCCTTTTCTGCAGATTGTCCCTCTCCATTCATTCATTCTCATTCTGTGAAACTACAACAGTGCCAATTGGCATGAACTTTTTTTTTTGTAGGGAATTCAATGCCTCATTTCCCTGGTCTGATTTTGCTTCTGCTCTTCTGATCCTAGCATCTGTTCTGATATAATAACAGAAATTACATGTTTACATGATTCTCTGGAGTCAAAAGACTCATCATGGGAGACCCACACAAACTATTATTCACATGATACCTATTATATCTCTCCTTAAATTCATTCACCATTGGGACATTCACAACCACTTCTGGCAATCCCTTCTGGTATGCATAAAATTCACTGAAAACAATTTATTCAAAGACAGTTTACTGAATGACATTTACCAAAAGGCAATTAATCAAATAAACAATTCAGTAAACAACAGTCAATCCAAAAAAAAAAAAAAAAAATTCATTCAAAGGCTGTTCCTCGAAAAAACAAGCAAATCACCAGTTCATCAAAAACACAATTTATTGAAAGGCAAATCACAAAAACCAACAATTCATCAAAAAGTCACAATCCATCGACATTGCAATCATCAAATGAGCAGTTCACCAAAAAATGAATGATAAGGCAGATGAAGTCTGTCAATCAAAAAAAAAAAGTAAAGTAAAGCCTCTTTGAAATGATATTCATAAACAGGAATGTGGATATTTATAATTTGGTCCTGTAACGTATCAAAAATAACTTTGATTTTTATTGGATTAACTGCAGTGCTGTTTGAAGCATTCCTATGTATTATTCTCCTTTGTATATTTTATGTGGACAATGTATGTTAAGATATTTTTATTTGTTTCAGTCTGTAGATGCATGCCAAGTATTTTATGTGTATTTTACATAGTTATGGAAAAGCTTATGAAAAAAATAATGTTTATTCAAGAACAAAAATGGAATCTTTTCCAGCCACTTCAGGTGTCTCTCCCCCCCCCCCCCCACACACACACACAGTATATATAACTGCTGTCTTATTTTTTACCATATGATAAAAAATTATATGTGAAGGCCTCAAGGATATAAATCTTTCCATTTTGAAAAATATTTACATTTTTCCTCCTTGGTTTTTTTTTTTTCCAGTGCTTAGACTATTGTCCATCATATATTAACAAAGTTCAAAAGTTCTTACCATTTAAAAAGACTTGGAATCACCGATTAAGTTACAGGACCAAATTATAAACATCCACATTCCTGTTTATGAATATCATTTCAAAGAGGCTTTATAGTGACTATCAAGACACCCCCCCCCCCCCAGGACCTTATTCAAAAGTAAAGTCCCAGAGGCATTACTTTCAAGTGACATCTCTAGAGATAGTAATGAAAATATATGAAAAATATTCTATACAGTATAGATTGATTCAATTTTTTTCTTATTTTAAAGATTTCTAATTACATCCTCCACATTACACCAAGAACTAAATTATAAATAACTACTCTTTGTCTTATATTCACTGGTTTGAAAGTTTTCAGAGATTTAATTTGAAATCTGTCACTTCATTTTGCCATTTCTAAAAATGAAATAATATTGTTCAGGGTTCTAAAAGTGGTTCTAAAATGGAACTATTTCTTTGCAATTGATTATTTCAGTTACTAGCTGCTTGCTTAATCTCCCATAAAAATTTCCCAGCATTTTTTTTTTTTTTTTTTTTTTTTTTACTGAACTCAGATCTCAAAGCAACATGAGATTTCTCTCCTTTGTGTCATCCTGACATCAAACCTCTCTTGGTATAAACACATTACAACCATTGTCTCCTTGGCATCAAAAACTTAGGATTCCTCTTTTGCTCAAGTTATTACTTTATCTGAACCCTGTACAAATCATAAATCTATCCACCAATTGACTACTGCTCACAATTTTGGTGTGATGCCCCAAGAGTTCCCTAAAAATACTCAGTGCAATACAGAAGAGAGCAATTAGACTGATTGATCACTCACCTCTGACCAACTCGATACAACTGCTTTTGCATAGGTATTTAGTCTAATCTTTATCAAAAAAACCTTACCTTTACTGGCAGATACATTCATCAGGCGGTCGAGTTTAGTTAGTCTAGAAAACGTGTTTTTAAAGTTAAATATAGTGTGGCTTTTTGTCACAAATTGTGCTGCAATTGTGCATCGGTTAGAAACAAGTGTCCTTCAGTGGTATTATTGTTTAGAACTGTGTTGTATATATTGTGTTTTCACTGCCGTTTGTTTCACTATATCAACGTGTAAAGATGGCGTCCAACAAGAAACGTACGTCAGCGGCGCGCAGGACTTCTACTACTACACGAAAGGCTGGCTCAGCGTTAGATTTTTCGCAATGGATGCATTGCGGAAACTGCTATATGTATGCACCGAAAAATGTGAAGGATCTGTGGTCGGTCTGGCAAAATGAGAAGAACGAAAATGTCGACGTATGTGAGAAGTGTCGGGATAGGCTGGAGCGTTTAGGAATGGAAGCTGACATCGGGACCATAGCGGAAGAACTTCGCCGGGAGTTTATGAAAATGAAAAATGACCTTCATCTTCTTCATGAGGAAGTGGAAGTGATCGGTAAGGAGATACTGGAAGTTAAAGCTGAGTTTAATGTGTTAAACAGAGAAATTAGGACTATAGAGATTACTTTAGCTGAAGTAACTAGAACAGGATTACATATGGGTGAGTCTTTGGTGAATGATTCAGTAATAAATAGTATGGGAGTGATTGGGAGTCAACATAATAAAACCACAAGTGGCCTAGAAGAAATGAGATGTAGTGAAAGTGGGGGGGTAAGTAATAGAGAGTTGAGTAATGAAGCTGGGAGAGTCATGCTAAATAGTGTAGAGAATGAGTCCATGAGTGTGGACTTGAATGAAGTTAAGAGTGGTAAAATATATGGTGATTCTATGATTAAGGGTATGGAGAGTGGTATGCATGAGGAGTGCTTGGCTGATGGGACAATAGAAAGAGTGGCTTTAGCAATAAAGAGAGGGCATGAAGCAGACAAGATGATAGTTATGGTGGTTACGAATGACCTGAGAGGTAGTATAAATCGGGTAGGAAAAGATTTTAGAACATTATTAGATATTGTGAAGAGGAAAAGTGTCAATGGGAGAATAGTGTGTGTGCTGCCTCGTTTTGACAATTACGAGTTAAGTAGACGAGCAATGATAATGAATGATATGATTGCAAGAATGTGCAGAAAAAGAGGTCTGGAGTTTGTTGATGTTTGGAGTGTGTTTGAAGGAAAAAGGCAGTTGTATGCTAGAGATGGACTGCATCTTAACATGGAAGGACATAAGCGATTGAAGAAGTTATTGTTTTCTGAACAGGTTGAAGTTATTGGGCAGGGAAACTAATATTGAAAATGAGTGTAAGAGAGAGAAACTTTAGCACTGATTGTGTATTTATTGATCCTTATAGGCTGAATAAATTACAGAAGAGAGGGGATAAAAATCGGCATAGGACTACGGTAGTTAGTGACTTATATATCAGTTCTAAAGCCGGTACAAGATCTAGAGGGAATCTGCAATTTTTGTATACCAATGCTAGAAGCATTCGAAATAAGAGAGAAGAATTTTTGGCATTAATCAGTGAAATCTCACCAAAAGTTGTGGGCATTAGTGAAACTTGGCTGTCAGCAGAAGATGTGGTTACTGGAATTGAATGTGATGGGTACAGTATTTTCAGGGAGGATAGAGAAGATAGAACAGGAGGAGGAGTACTGTTGATGATAGCTGATGTGTTGCAGCCAAAGAAAGTAGTATATCATGATGATAGACATATGAATGAGAGTTCATTTGAGGCAGTCTGGTGCGAAATAGTGACCAACGCAACCAAATATACAGTTGGATGCTGCTATAGGCCAGGGAGTACGGGGACAGATATTGAATTCATGCATCAGCAACTTAGTGCAATGAGTGAAGGCTTGGTGATTATTATGGGGGATTTTAATTACGGTGATATCAATTGGAAGGAGGAAATATCACGTAGCAAAAAGGAAATGGAATTCATACATCTTCTACGAGATAATTACTTGAAACAGCACGTAACTGAAGGGACACGTGGTGTGAGAGTGTTGGACCTGGTTATTGGTTCAGAGGTTATATGCATAAGTAAGGTGTCCTCGTTACCTCCAGTTGGTGAAAGCGATCATGTGGTATTGACTTGGGAGGTTGCAAAATCTGTGGATTTTTCTATTAAGAAGGGGTATGTACGGAACTACAGGTTAGGCAATTATAACAAGCTTCGGAGTGAGCTTGCAGCCATCCCATGGCAGAACATATTGCAAGGGAAAGATGTTAGCTGTGCTTGGGATAAAATCAGCGGGTATCTGAGGAAAGCAATATCAGATTGTGTCCCCATGGTTAGGAGGTCAAACAAGGCAGGCATTAGATGGATGAGCAGTAGTATCAAGCTTGAACTGCAAAAAAAGAAAATGTTATGGAGAATTTACAAGGAGAAAGGCGATCAGGACACCCATGAGCAGTACAAGGCTCAAGCTAGGAAGGTTACCAGCATAGTAAGAAAAGCTAAATCAGATTATGAGAAGACCTTAGCCAAAGAGATCAAGGGTAATCCCAAAGAGTTCTTCCGCTATGTGGCAAGTAAGAGGAAGAATGACTTCGGAAGGATAACCTTAGTGGGTGCTGATGGTATTGAGGTGACAAAATCAGATGTAATAGTCGAGTTACTGAGTGATCACTTTTCAAAAGTCTATCATCCAAGTGAGGATATCTCTATACCTACAGCAATACCTAATGTGAGAATTGAAGCTAAAGAATCAGAGGTATTAAATATATTGCAAAACTTAAATGCAAACACTGCGGTAGGCTTAGATGGAATATCAGCTCGGGTGTTGCGTGAATGTGCAAATGAATTGTCAACCCCTCTCACCTGGATATTTAACTTAAGTTTGAACTCTGGTATGGTCCCTAGGGAGTGGAAGTTAGGCAAAGTGGTTCCTTTGCATAAGGGTGGCTCTAAAACTGCAGTATTGAATTACAGACCAATCACCATCTCAGGAGTAGTGGTAAAAGTATTGGAAAAGTTGGTTAAAGACAAAATTCAAGAATGGGTGGATCAGGATATGATACTCTATAGAGGCCAACATGGTTTTGTTAAAGGTAGATCCTGCCTTAGCAATCTATTAACTATTCATAATAGAATAACATCTGAGTTGGACAAAGGAACTGGCTACACAGTGGTACTTCTGGATTTTGTTAAGGCTTTTGACAGGATACCCCATAGAACACTGTTACGCAAATTGGAGCAGATGGGAATGGATATTAAATTGGTGATATGGATAGGAGAATGGCTCAGGGAGAGATACCATAAGGTGGTGTATGGAGGAGCCGAGTCCAGAATGAGGCAGGTGACCAGTGGTGTGCCTCAGGGCTCTGTGCTTGGGCCAATGTTGTTTAATTTGTATATAAATGATATAGGAAACGGCTTAAAGGGAGATATTCAGTTGTTTGCTGATGATGCAAAGTTGTGTAGTGCAATAAAAAATCAAGCTGATGTTGAAAGTTTGCAGGAGGATTTAAATAAGCTGGTAAAATGGGCAAAAGAAAATGGATGTCAGTTCAATGTGGAAAAGTGTAAAGTCATGCATTTTGGGATTAAAAGATTACCAGCTGTGTACTACATCGATGGAAAGGTACTCCAAGAGATAGATGAGGCTAGGGACTTAGGGGTATTGGTAGATAGGGAGATGAAGTTCAGAGGACACATTGCTAAGGTGTCCAAGATTGCACATAGGATTACTTGGTTGTTGAGGAACACACTGACATCCAGAGATAAAGAGGTTATTATTCCCCTTTATAAAGCATTGATACTTCCACATTTGGATTACTGTGCTCAGGTCTGGTCACCTGGATTCCTTGGAGATGAGGAGGCTGTGGAGAGGGTTCAGAGAAGAGTGACCAAGTTGGTGAGTGATATAAAAAATGCTCCCTACATTGATAGATTGAGAGCTTGTGGATTGCAGAGATTGGTTGATAGGCGAAGAAGAGGGGATATGATAGAAACATTCAAATTACTAAAAGGTTTTTATAGGATTGATGCAGGGGAAATGTTTCAGCTGTGTGATAGTGATGGAAGAACAAGAGGTCATCTCTGGAAATTAAAGAAGAGTGTGGTTAACAAAGGTGTCAGAACAAGGTTTTTTGCCTGGAGGGTGGTGAATGAGTGGAATTCATTGCCTGACTTAGTTGTGAGCTCTTCGTCTGTAAATGAATTCAAGAAGAGATATGACAGATATTGTTTTGCTAGTTTGGGTCTCCCGCGATGAGTCTACTGACTCCATGGAGATACCCGTAATAATAATAATAATAATCAAAAAGTCTGCTCATCGCAGCTCTCAAAAAATTGTGTTATGAGGTATAATTAATAGAACACATAATATAGTCTTCTCTCTTTCAAGCTTACAACAAAAACTTCTCACTCTCAAACTGTTACAGAAATTAAATAGTTATAACCCTCATCAAATCCAGCAGATAATTTACTCCTATGTTCCAAACATAAAGATTCTTCAACAGACTACAGGGTTCCTTATGTTGGTATTTCTGAATCTGTTGGTAGAATTTTGAAGAAGTATCAGCTTATTTCCACATATTTTCCTATCAACAAAATTTCTCTTCTGTTACCATGTATAGAAGATATCTTTTTTAGATAAAGCCTCCGTAGATCAGTCGGTATAGACAAAGCCTTTTGGTTGGAAAGACTGGTTTCGATTCATATCCAAGACCTGAGGAACCTTTATCTGGTCTCGTTCAACTAAAGGTTAGTTAGCTGGTCTCATACGGATGTAGGGAGTTTTTTTTTTTCACCCAGAAGCTCGTTTTTTTTTTGTCTCCCAGAACAGGCAAACCAGCCCCGTAAACACACATGGATCTACAGTCATAACTAGTACATATCCCTCCTATATGAGGGATATGTACTTAATCCCTCATATAGGAGGGCTCAACTCATCCTAAGGGATGGGGAGGAAAGGGGGAACCCCATACAAAATAAATAAATTTTAGATGTCTTCAAAAGACATTCCTTGTAAATGTAATTTTACGTACTTTGGACAGACAGGTCATGGAGCTATAGAGACTCTATCTAAAAGACATCTGTACATGGTAAGAGATGAGAAATTTTGTTAATAGGATGGTATTACATTGAATATGTAAAACTACAAAAGTTTGGTCTGGTACAACTTAGTATTGACACTAAACACAGTATCCAGTGGGATGAAGCTCATCTTCTCCATAGAAGCAATTTTAAATATGAACGCCTTTTGAAAGAAAATTGCGATGCCTTTTACATTGACCTGATTGAATCTGAACAGTTGTCTCTCTTTTCCAAAAGTTTGGGAGATTCTCATTTTATGTAAACATCAAAAATAGTTTTTCCTAACCTGAATTCTCTTGAGAGATTCTCATTTTATGTAAACGTCAAAAATAGTTTTTTAATATTATTTATTAATATATCTAGCTCATGGCAACCATTTTTAATTGCTAAACCAACTGTTGCATGTAACTTATATTACCATTCTTTGAGTTGCTTGTTTCTACACACTGGTGATGTACTGTTAAGTACAAAATATCTGTATTTTCATTAAAGTTAATTACTGTGGTTATCATGTAATTTGTTGTTTATAGGTATTTAGTATCTGCTGCATTCATCTTCTGTCAAATTTCACGAGAACTAAGATCATTACCCCCCCCTCTCTCTCTAAAAAAAAATCCATTGAAACACGTGCATCTACTACCCAACATCCCTTCTCCTCTTTCATTCCTACTGCTGCTGTACTTTGGAACAGTTTCTTCTCCTCCTGTGGGTTTCCCAAAGAATACAATACACAGGCCTTCAAAAGTAATGTGAATGACTTCTTATTCAGACCTCTTTCGTACATAGTACTAACACACTATAGGTTGACCAACCAACCTTTTGTGTGTGGGTCTAACATAATAAAAATAAAGTTCACTCTTTTTTTCAGTAGATAAATACAGTGGGCACTTTTAGCACCTCTCATGTGAAATATGAACACATTTATGCACTAAAATTCTTATATAATAATTAAAAAAAAAACTGCAAATTTTCAGTGACAAAAGATAAAATTTGCATCTCAAAGCCTCTTGCTTGCAACATATAAATGTAAGCAAAAGGAAATTTACATTTAAATAACTTCATAAAATGATAGCATTTTATAATAAACTGCTTTACTTTATTTTATTTCTTAAATTTGTGGGATATTTTAATATAAATGGATATGCTACACCACAGGCTTCCTTTAAATTTCTACTCATACCAGGTATTGTTCTGATGCAAGATGTCTTTCCAGTTATTTCTGTGGAAGGTATCTGGCACCTATTCAGGAAGCTGTAGTTTCTCTGTCTATTAAATCTGATATGCATTTGTGTCTTTTCTGCAATCTCCCTTGGCTCACTCAGGTGAGCCAAGGGAGTTTGCAGGATCTGAATATTCTTGTTACTTTTGTAAGAGATTTAAAGCTAGCATTAAGGCATATTTGTTAAATATTCTGTTTATTTTTTCAGATAACCATTTTATATATGAAATTGTTAATTCCTTATTGTAGTATTATTTTTTCTTTATTGATATATTTTTGTTGAGAATTTTGTTATAACTATTGTTTATAAACATGTGCTGATTATTTGCATTTTATTTAAACTCTTGCTCATCAGAGCAAATTCTTATTGTTCTTTTTAATGGTGTTAAGGGCATCTAGTTTTTGTGTTGAATGGTAGTAAGAGTATTGTGTATATTTCATCTTTTGGTAGATAATGAAGAACTGCAAGCCAGAGGGAAGATACATAAAAAGTGCTTTAAGAAATGTGTTTTGGTTTGTGATATCTGTGGAAAATTACATATGTTTGTTTAGATTTTTAGAATTTGGTGTATCGCAGCTAAATACTGAATTTATCGTCAACATATCTGAACCAAATTTTCAGTTCGTTTATGGTATAAATGTGACATTTATCAAGCAATATATAGTCTGTATTTCAGCTGTAAGTTATCAGTTAGAAATGAAGTGCAGGAAGATTTTTTGATGTTATATCAAGTGTGAGATAAGGGTACACATTATCTCCACTGTTATTCATCATTTAGGTGGATGTCATTGTGAAGATAAGTGACATTAGACCTGATATCAAAATTAGAGATATCCATCTCATCTTAGTATAACATCATCTACATAAAATATCCATTTTATGTAGATGATGTTATACTCTTAAATAAATCCAGAACAAATCTGCAGGATTGCCTAGCTAAATTGAGTGCTGTAATAAATTGGGTATGAAAATCAGCAGTAGAAAGACAGACTATGAAAGGCTTTACCAGTGAAAACATCAACTGATCATGAATGGAGAACCTATAGAACATTTCAGCTGTTTAGGCATAATTTTTAGTGAAGATGGCAAATTAAATGTGGAAATAGACAACAGGATTGGCAAAACTGTTATGATTGGAAGTCAGTTAAATAAGTTTACATGGAATAAGAAATAAATTAGTCAAAACACTGTATTAGCTATATACAAGACTGTGCTCAAACCGTTTTTAACATATGGATCTAAGAGCTGGCTTATAGAGATAACATGATGAAAGACTGGAGACTACAAATATGAGAGAGAGTTCTGAGAAAGATTAGGAAAGCAAACAGATGACTCAGTGGCAGAATCATATTAAAAATGAAGATATTAGGAAAGAGCTTGACATTGTTACCATTCTGTAATTTGTTAGCAGAGCTAATCTCAGATGGTACAGTCACTTAAACAGAATGGGAGAGGAAAGGTTAGCAAAGCAAGTGTTTTTTGCTAGAATGACATAACAAGGACCACGTCCATATCCCATATTCCATTCAGCTAAAGCAAATGGAATGTATAGAAAAACAGAACTAGATATCTTAAGAGAACGGATCGCAGCCACTAGATCAGAGCTTTCAAAGATAGATCAAAATACATTTGCTATACATAGTGAATATTTGTTAAATTTTCACTACCATCTGACCTATGGGATAGCATTGACAGAATTACATCCAACAAAGCTACAGTTGCAAATCATAAGAAATATAATTTAATAAGAAAGTATAATTGCTTCAACAAGAAAAACATCTAGATCAGGCTGAAGTTGTGATTACTCTTTCTTCCAGTCCTGTCTAAAACAGAAAAACATCTCCTAATGAAAGGCTTTAATTTTGCCTAATCTCCACAGAACGTTCCAAAAGTAGACATCATAACACAAATTGAAAAGAAAATCTGCAATTTGCACCCAAATTGCAAAGGGATCTGCTGAATCTCATCTGCATACAAACTCCAGCCTTATTACTGAAATGTAAAGTACTACGTAGAAAAACTTACTAAATCAGAATTCATAGCCCTTAAAGAATTAAGATGAGATAAATACATAGTAATAATCAAGACAGAGAAAGGAAATGCAACAGTAGTTATACAAGAAAAATGAACAACCTATTAGAAGATTCCAATACCTATTCATCCTTAGACAGGGATCATACATGGCACACACATAATAAAATCAATGACTTGATCAAAAGTTACCTAATTGGCCAGAAGAATTTAAAAAATCATTAAAACATCCCTTGGTCCCGAGAATTTATGGTGCACCAAAAATTCACAAAAAATGTATTCTGTTACAGCCAATTGTAGATGGGAGAGATTTTCTGATCTCAAACTTAACAAAATATCTGTCAAACATGATATCGCCACACATAGGAAAAACAGAAACACATTTGCAAAGAATAGATTGCATTTCATTGAAAAAGTAAAAGATATAAATATTGAACCTTCACACATCTTAGCAAGTTTTGATATGGTCAGTAATAATAAAGAGAATAAAAAAAGAGATAATAAAACTTCATATCCCATATTCACCAATGTACCCAGAAATAACACAGTGGATCTACTTGTAAACTTTTCCCACCAAACACTGTAGGACTATTCAGACACTCAGAGAGAAAACTTTTTTCATATTTCAAGACAAATATTGGGAACAAAGAAGGACTTGCCATGGGTTCCCCCATTTCTCCAGTCCTAGCCAACCTGTTTATGAAAAATTTCGAAACTAATGCATTAAAAACCTATCAGAAAAAAACCAAATTACGTCGATTACGTTATTTGTTACATTACGTCGATGATATTTTCGTGATTTGATCAGGAAAAGTGGATGAACTGATTGCTTTTAAAGATTATCTGAACAACTTGTATTCCAATATAAAGTTCACTATTGAACTAGAACAGCACAAAAAATTACCTTTCCTTGATATTCTTGTCGAAGTAAACAAAGAGGAAAAAAGGGTTATCCTTCTCCATATACAGAAAACCTACCACAAAGGAAAGATTTTTAAATGCCGCTTCACACCACCATCAATTGCAAAAGATAGGCATAATTAAAACTTTATGAGACAGGGCATACAATTTATCAAGCACACCAATTAAAAAGAATGAAGAACTGCACTAACTGAAACAGAACCTCGCACTTAATAGTTTTGAATCCAAGACGGTCAGAAAAATTCTTAATACGTCTCCTTCAACTCCCTTATTTAAACAAGATTTCAAGAATGCAATCACGCTGCCTTATATCAAAAATGTCATAGATAAAGTGGCTGTATTGCTCTGCGAGTACAACATAAAAGCAGCTTTTTTTATCTTTACAAAAAATATCAAGATTCCTATATCCACTCAAACCTCCACATCACCCCATGAAAAACCAGGCATCTGTGAGATTCATTGCTCTCGTGGCATTTGTTATGTAGGTCAAACAG
Source organism: Typopeltis vanoorti (assembly GCF_054136105.1). NCBI lineage: Eukaryota > Metazoa > Arthropoda > Arachnida > Uropygi > Thelyphonidae > Typopeltis > Typopeltis vanoorti. Next base: position 23,904,715 of record NC_143574.1, on the reverse strand, counting down.
GAAGGTCGGGAGAGATCCACATGTCTGAACATGTAAAAGACATCGAAAAAAGAAGAGAGCATAAATCAGGCCTGGCATGCCACACAACCACTACTGGCCATCAAATCTGGCAACAAACAGAAATGTCATATACTGATAATAACTGTTTCAGAAAATTTAAAGACGCCTCACAAATGCTTAGGATTCCTGTACAATGCAATAAAAATTAAGGCTTAATTTTACATCAAGTATGGTCTGCTTTCATCAAAAATTTAACTGCTACGGACGATGTAGCATGTGTGATACCACAGATCATGATAGCAATAACTAACAATGTTCCAACATTTGTATTCTAGTTTGTCAATTATTTAACAGTTGTGAAGTTATTTAAAACATCTAATATGTGTAATTAATTATTAATAGGCTTTTGTTGTGTAAAACTTATGCACCATTACCTCACGAAACTTGTCGGGTTTTTAATTGCTTATTTTTAATAAACTCTTTATATATTACAATGTGGTCTCAATACCGAAAACTTCCTACAAAACTGCTTAACCACAGAAATCTATGTGCACATCAGATAACATATTAATTTGGAGGATGAGTGTCAATAGGAAGTTGATAACATGAACTTTTCATGTAGTACTTTAATAATATGTTACCTCCCCAAAGGGTACATATCAGGGATTTGATGAATATGGAATATAGAACACTTTGCTGAAAAGTTGGCATTGTGGTGGTGGTGGGGGGGATATGTTAATGGCTGTACCTTCTTTTATGTTGGTAAAGTACTTTGGCACACACACAATAACCAGAATGTAAATCATCAGCAAAGGGGAAGGAATGTGATATTGGGTGGGAATTTGTATGCTTACTCTGGATATTGATTCCAATTGTGATGGTTGAGTAACTCAGTTTTTTTTATCTTGCAACATGGGCATAGTCTTCATAATTTGTTCATAATGAATGCTGAACACCATGTAAAAATATAGGAAAGAATAGATGAATTTAATACATTAAAAAAAAATCAGTGTTACTTGATAGGCAGACTTGTAGTGAAATTCCTGATTCCTGTCAATTCAAGTCTGTTATGTTCTTTTTCTTAACTAATTTCTTTTTATCATTATGCAGGCTCTATCAGAGAATCAAGGAATTATTGAGGGAAGGTTTTCTAGGTTACAAAATGACAAAATCCCAAGTAACTGTCAAATATTCACCAAATTGGACTTGCTTTCATAGTGAAGAATTTATGGAGACACAATACACGTGTTAGAATAATTACTTAACGTTAATCAAGTAACAACTGACGTTCCGACCTCTCTATTGAGGTCATCATCATGAAACGTGCATATGTACAATATACAAGGACAGTTATTATTGTGTGTGCATCTCCATGGAGTTGGAAGACTTGTTGAAGAAAGCCCATGCTAGCCATTATTCACACAATACCTATCATACCTCTACTTAAACTTGTTCATTGTCAGACCACTCACAGCCACCTCTGGCAGTCCATTCCACTCATTCGCTCTCCAAGCAAAATGCCTAGTTCTTACACTCTTGCTAACACTAACTTCTGGGGCTGACCCTTTCTCTCCTTACTTGTCATGTATTCAATTTTTTTTTTTTTATATATCAATCTTATAAAACCCCTATAAGTTTCTATCATGTTCCTCTTTCTGTCTGTCAACTAAACTTTCCAGTCCATATACCTCCAATCTTTCCTCATAGGAAGCATATCACAGACCTGTCTTCAACTTAATAATTCATCTCTGGATCTTCCGAATGACCTTCTCAGCCCAAGGCAAGCAAATCTCTGCACAGTAGTCATGATGTAGCCATATTAAGAGGGATAATTTATACCTCCCTATCTCTACTTGTCATTTTGTTCTTCAGCATCCAGATAATCCTTTGAACTGTTTTGCCTACTTGCAATATATTCTCTTAACTTAAACTCTGTATCCATCACCCAAATTCCTATCTTCATCACTTTCCTGGCCCAGTACAATCAGTATAATAAGTGTAGTACACACTGTATAATATTTTCATCCCAAATCGCATAACCTTACACCTTGTCACATTAAACAGACAGTTATCATTTGTCCACACTAACAGTTTATTTAAGTAATTTCTTATCATGTTTGCATCACTTTTATTAACTATGGTCTGCCCCAGTTTGGCACCATCAGCAGATAACTGGTACCTCCCCATCCTTTTTCAAATCATTACTTTATTATTAATATACAAACGAAACAGCATTAGCCCTAGTTCAGAGCACTGAGGCTATCCATTAGTTGCCCTCGTTCTCTTGAATTCTACTCTACCATATACTACTCTGTGGTGTCCATCTTTCATCCAGTTATATCCATGCCACAGTATCATGTCCATTCCCATTTGCTTCAAATTATGTAATAGTTTTCTGTACAGTATTCTGTTAGCTGCCTTGGCAAAGTCCAGCAGTGTAATGGTGTAACATTTCTCTTATCTAACTCAGTTGTCACATATGAAATGTAAGTTACTAAACCATAACCTACCATTTAGAAGCAGTGCTGTCTTCTATAGTATGACATTCCTATCTGCTCATTTCTGAATTCTGTTTTTAACCAACTTTTTCAGAACTATCACCACTTCTGCTAAGATTCTAATCAGTCTTATGTATTACTACTGTCTTGGAGTCTCCTTGATTTAATGGAATCATCTCTTCTATGACCTCAGAAAACCTTGCCATAGCTAAGAATTAAATTAAACAGCTTGGTCAGAGGCACAAGAACTGGCACTTCCAAGAGAACTGAATACTACCACTTCTCTTGCATGTTATAACATCATCTGGCATGCTGTCCAATCCCACTGCTGCATTTACATTGCTTTCTCAATATGTTGAGCACCTCCAGTTTATCTACCTCAATATTTATATCATCTGTTGCATTGGCAACTACAATATCTCCACCTGAATATATGTAAAAATTTCACATAATCATTTTACTTGTTATGTTCGTTTTTTATAATGATATGTATACTGAGTCTAAATTTCATTAATGTGGAATTAATGAGAACTACATTATATGATATGATAATCTAAAAACATTTGTGTTTGCATTTATTAATGCAATTGTAATTATTAGAGCCACCATGTGGCATAATAAAGGAGATTTAAATGTAATTAAGTAGTAAATTTTATTTACTGTATATTGTAATCTTTAGTAATGGATTACAATATATAGGTCTTGTGACCTTTCATGTGTGGGGTTAAAAATAAAAATACACGTGCTCACATACATACCATTTCTATGTTAACCCCACACACAAAAGGTCACAAGACCTATAACACTACAGTGTCATGTGTGGACAAGTGATTAAGGATAATATCTAACTTGTAGATATGTTTTTTAAAGAGTGGGAGGTTGTACTCAGTGGGAAAAACAGTATGAGGGAGATTGTTCCAAAGATGTGGTTGGAACGAAGGAAGCCAATGAGAAGTTAATTCGGTGTGTTCGAAGCTGGACAGTGTATGCGTGTTGGCCAGTGGCTTCTCTAGTTCTTCTATGATTAGAAGAAAGAGAAATGGTAGCAGCCAGCATAAAGGAGCAATGCCCATGAAAGTACCTATAGAACAAGCACAGCGCTGAAACAGAGTGCCTATGATAAAGTGACTGAAGGAAGTATGTGAGGGAAGTGTCATCGTTTAAGTGGATTGCCTTCTCCTGAATATCATCAAGAATTCTTAGAGAGGTCATGTGGGAACAGTACTCCATGGATGGATCTGAGACTTAGTGTTAGGAACTGAGAGGAAGAGAAGTAATGTTTAGAATGGAAAAGAACAAGCTTTTCTAGTGGCTAAGGAGGCTATGTGAGTGATATGTTTGTGTCAGGACAAACTGGATGTGATATTCAACCCAAAAAGAGAAAGTTGATCTTGAAAGGAAATTGGAACATTATCAAAAATAAGAGTGGATGAGGTAGGATTTTCTTATGGGTAATATGGCAGGCTTGAGTTTTTTTGGCATTGAAATTTACTAAGTTGTGTTCACCTCCTTTCACCTCCGTTGAGGAGGTCACTGTTCAAGTCACAAGTTGAGGCAGCTAACATTAGAGTACTGCAGGGGTTTCTCGGATGATGAAGAGGAATGAAGAGTACTGTCATTGGTAAGGTTGTGAATAGGATTTGAAGTCAGAGAAAGGAGGTCATTGATGTAAAGGAGGAAGAACATTGGTGAGAACACAGAACCCTGAGGTACTTCAGCATTGATGGGGGAAAACTGATGAGAGGAAGCTATTTACCATGACACACAGTGAATGAGCAGTGAGAAAGTTGGCACTCCAATCAGAGGTGCAGAAGGGAGGCCATAATATGGCAGTTTAAGGAGGTGCCAGACATGATCAGATGCCTTAGAAATATCGAGAGTGATAGCATGAGTTTCTCGAAATCTTTCCATGACCTGAGTCCAAAGATGGGTGAGATTAGCTAGAGGAGGTTGGGTGTAGAAAGAGGATGGCCGAATCCATATTGGTGATCGCTAATTAACTGATGAATTTCCAGGTAATAAAGAATCGGGTTGTTAACTTTCTCCATCACTTTTGATATTTATGATGATAGTTAGATGGCTGACTTTTGTCTCGCTTTTTGGGTACAGGTTGGATGTGGACTTGCTTCCATGCTGTTGGGTAGATGACAGTAGAATATGAAAGTTTATATAGATGATATAGGATGAGTGCCAGTTCTGGAGCACGTCTTGAGCACAACCAGTGGAATACCCTCTGGACCAGGAGCCTTATGAGTATCAAGATTAATGAGTTTTACGATGTCATTTTTGCAAAAGTTCAGAGGTGGCTTGCAGTGGGCAGTTTGTGGAAGTAATTTGTTTTGGTCATCCAGACAGGAGTTGGAGGAAAAAACTAATGCCAAGAGGTCCATCCACCTTTTCCTTGGGTGAAGTCACCATAGTGCCATCAAGATGCAAGAGAGGTGGTAACATGGAAGGGCACAAGTTATGCCCAACAGACTTAGCAAGAAATCCAAGGCTTGTGTGCTAGTGTAGTAGGAGGTGAGTTTATTGTATTTCATTCTTATGAAGTCTGCTTTGGACTCATTGATAACACGTTTTTTTACACGTTTCTAGCTTGTTGTGTAAGCTGAGTGAGAAGCTGGAGTTTTTAATTTAAGCCATTGAACACAAGCTGCATTTTTATCATGGATGGCAGAGGCCAATTTTTTTAAAAACTAGGGCTTGGATACAGGTCAGGGGTTTGCAGTGGAGTAGGAATGAAGGCTCTTATTCCTTGTGAGGATCATTTCGGTTACTAGTTCAGTGACCAAACTTGTTTGAATCATGAGAGTGAAAACAGTAATATGACCATGGAAAAGCAGCATAAAAATTCTGGAAGTCATACCAATTAGCAAGATCATAATGTTATAGGATATGCGACTTGAGATTGGCTGGGTGGATGATGAACTGTAGAGAAGGAGACTTGAATAAGATTGTGGTCAGCGTTACCAAGGGGAGAGAAGACATCCATGGTATATTTGGAGGGAGAAAAGGTCAAGAGCACTGGTAGTTTGAAGAGGATTGTCTGGTATTCTGGTTAATGAATTGACTATTTCTCTTATGTCATGACTGATAGCAAATGATTCAGCTTCTCCACCAGCTTGATCTGTGAAGTTGGAGTAGGGAGTCAGTTTGTGTTATGGATGTTAAAGTTCCCAAGGAGGGCAGTCTCACAATTTGGATAATTAGTTTGTGAGAAATCAATTTTTAGTGATATGTAGTCAAAAAGGGCAGCAGGATTGTCAGAGTTAGGAGAGCAGTATAGGCAGCAGATGAAGGCTGTAAATTAAGGTAAGGAAATCTTGAGCCAGAGCAGATTGAAAAAATTTGGGGATTCTAAGTTGGATAGCCTTTAGCAGGGAATATCAGATATTACAAAAACACACGTTCTGCCCCTTTTCTGTAAAATTCACTGTGTGGGATGAACCTGGGATAGTTGAGGTTGTGGAGGATGCCAACTGAGATTCTGTTAGGAAAAAGAGATCAGGCTTTGATGGGTGTAAGTGGTGATGTATGTCATTAAAATTTGTAATGCCTTTAATGTTGGTGAAATGAATATGGAAGTGTTTCTTATTGGAAAAAGTTTTGGTATAATTTTGAATGGGTTGAGGCATATTTTTATTATTTCTTCCAATTTTTTTTGTTATTTTTATGATATGTTTTTGTATCTACAGTTAAATCTGTAGTATTTTCATGATTGACTTTCATGTGTAGGGTGGTTGGTTAAGAAAACAAAAAGGAGCCTGCATCCAGGGTATGAGACGTTGTTTACATAACTCACACACAGGGAGTGCCCAGACTCCAGTCCAATTGTGGCCTCAGACAGTGTTCCTGTATACCATTGACCCAGTTTCCCTCCAGGCATGACCTGGTAGGGTAAGCAGTAGTAGGATTATTCACCAGTTGTTTGGGAAACTCCCAACAGATACGTTACAACAGTGAAACAGTTTTACTGCTGTACCCTCAAATGAGCAGAAACTGGCTCTCTAATTATTATTATTATTATTTGTCACCTCCAGGGAGTCCAAAGACTCATCGAGGGAGGGCATCTACTCTACAACTCTGCTTCCACCACTCACACTCCACCAACTGACTGCAGCTACACCAACGCCATCTACCGCTGACCACCACCACTTGTATTTCCACAGACAATCGCAAACATCCATGCCCACGGTGGGATGTTTGTGATTATTATTAATTATTATTATTTTGGTAACCTCCATTGAGTGAACAGACTTGAGAGCCCACTCAACCAATAACATGTCTATTATAATGAGCTTTGAAATTATTACACTACTTGCATTCACATTGCAAGTAGTGTAAATGGTGAAATGGCAATGCATTCCACTCGCTAGCAACTCCATGTAAAAAATCTACTCTTAAAACCATTCTTCACCATATCTTTATACAACTTCCAGTTCAACTGCCTTTATACAACTTCCTGGTGTGGCCTCTCGTTCTTCCCATCTTATCATCCACTATTTTTATAATTCCTTTTGTATTAATTTGATAGAATCCCTTAACTAACTTGAAGGTCTCTATCATATCTCCTCTTTTTTCTTCTATCCACCAACCTTTGTAATCCACATTACCTTAAACACTTTTCATGACCAATTCTCCAGATTTCAATATCACTTTGGTTATTCATCTTTGGACCCTCTGTAGTGTTTCCACATCACATTGAATACCAGGTGACCAAATATGAGCACAATAGTCCATATGTGGTCTGACCATACCTTATAATAGCTTTGATTATATAGAGAAACCTATGGAGAATTCATGACTAAATTTAACACACGTGAACCACAGTAGTAGGTTTTTTATTATGTAAATATTTCGTCCTAGGTATCTTAGGACATTGTCAGTACAGTATGGCAATACTAGGAATGACAAAAGAAAGGGCACGTACATACAAAGGAATCCAAATTGCGTGCAGTGGTGTGTTGCGGCCTGAACTTAAATTGAATTAAATTACTGAAATTAAAATTAATTACAGTTATTATTTTACACAATTTTGTATGACAATTTCCCATACTTTAGGGATGGCAAGCACATCATTGCGGTTTAGATTTGGTCTATGGAGTAGGGCTTCAGCACTTTCTTTATATAAACGTTCATATTTATATGAAGATCTGTGTAGAAGTTTTGTCTTTTTCCAATGGATCTTGTGGTTTGGGTTTTCAACTCCGTGTTGAAAATTCGTACCCTTTCTTTTGTCATTCCTAGTATTGCCATACTGTACTGATGATGTCCTAAGATACCTAGGATGAAATATTTATGTAATAAAAAACCTACTACTGTGGTTCACATGTGTTAAATTTAGTCATACCTTATAATAGAGGCACCACTACCAACTCCTTATACCTACATGTCAATGCATTTTTTTTTTATCATAGCAGCAATATGATGTCCAGTCTATGCAGCCCTTCTGATGTGCCCTTGGAACAGCTCCACCAATTCAGTAGATAACCTTTATATTTTTATCCCAAATTGTAACACCTTGCATTTATTAATATTAAAACTGTAGTCCAACTCAGTCCCACTTGGACTTTGTCCAAGCTAAAAGTATATCGAAATCTTCCTGTAGAGAATTAACATCAGCACTACTCCTGAAAAATTCTACAATCCCATCTTCTGCAGCTGATACGCCAATCTGTCATGTAGTAATCTATCAAATGTCTTTGCAAAGAAATCACCAAAAAATCACTGTATATGAATCTTCCTTATCCAATGCATTGTCCCTTTATCATGAAACATAAGTAGATTGCTGAAACAATTGAAAATGATAACAGTGTAATGAATATGAATATGCCTAAGCAAGGCCATCACCTAAACTGCATGTGAGAAGAAAGGAGAAACAATATGCATAATATTGTATGTATGTGTTGACTGTATGTATAATGTATGTTTGTTTATAATCATGTTCATGTGTCAAACTATTACTGTACAATGTGTGAGCACTGCTGTAACAGCAACCATTTTGTCACTTGAGTTTTGCTTTGAATCTCGGTAACGGGCATGTGTGTTAGTTGTTGTTTGTGGAATAGTTGTCACTGGATAACAAGGATACTAACAAATAAAGAGTAGGCAAGCAGGGAAGAAGCACTGAAAAGATCTAACAAACTATCAAGTTAAGTACTCTAATTGTGGAAAAGTTTTTATATGCATTTTAACTACTCTCCAAGGATGAAAGGTGAAGTTAATAATTAAAGGACAGTAATGATGTATCAGACTTCATAGATTAGTGAGAATATTTTCTTTAATGAAAGTCAAGTGATATATGTTCCAAGAAACATGATGGAATCTGTAAAGTTCCTTTTATTGGAAGATCATATGGAACTGCTCAATTAATGTATTCCTCTTGTTTGAGTGATTATTCTTCATCCCTAGTTCAGAAGAAAGAAAACTTACTCACCGAAAGAAGACATAAGCAAGTATATTAGTTAAGTGAGGCCTTTTAACTTCATTATATTTTTTAAGAATTTGAGAAATAGGACAAAATGAAACAATGAATAAAAACAATAAAATAAGTGCTGTAAAGAATTTCTCATATGGCCAAATGAACTACAGAACTTTGAATTCTTTGTTCAGTTTGTTTTGTAACATGTTTGATGTCATCTCTCAGAATTGTATTTAACTATGAGATAGAGAGTGAAAGATATATTTTATTGAGCTCACATTGAGTAATTCTTAGAATGGCCATTGAATTATTCTTTGTATTAAAAACTTAAAAATTAATTTACTATTTTTAATTCTATAGAGAATATAAAATCAGATCTTTAGACAGATAGAGCATTACTTATTATAGAGAATTGTACCTGTTGTATATATTTATACAAGGGATGTCCAGAACGTAAGTTACATTTTTAAATATTTTCACTGCAGTGCTGGGATCGCAATGGTGCATATGTGTTCTGAGATTGTTGATTCGTTAGCAAGGTGTTGATGCCATTTTCAGACATTCTCGCAGTGCATACACTTCGTTAAAGAGCCAAGAGGCTATTTTTCCGGCAATGTAAATTAAGAGCCTCTTGGCTCTTTATTGTAGTAATAATAATATATGGGTACACCGGTCTGGAAATTCGTTAGTAGGGGTGTATGTAAGTTTGGTTCACTTAAACCGTCGTATTTTCAGGTCTACCTACTCACTGACGAGACCTCAATAAAAGTTGAAACCGGTCTGGGTGGTGACCTCTCCTCATAATGTAAAACAGTAATACATCTCCTAGGAGCAGCATTTTACATTATCAGAAAATATTAAGGATAGTGATGGATCTTGCTCCACCTTTGCTTCGAGTTGCCCTAGTGTTGTACCACCCAGGTGTTGACTTACGCTTGGACTCGCCGATAGTTCTTCGGCATGAAACTCTTAGATTTCGAGTTTCGTATCCAGCTTTAAAATAATGAGGGATTTATTATCCCCTTAACTTAATTAAGTGCATACACTTCTTGGTGTGTGTTTATAATGTCTAAGAAAACCGAATCGCCTGCTGCATGTGAAATTAGGTCAGTTATTCATTTCTTGAATGCAAGGAACGTTAAAGTAGCTGAAATTCATCGGCAATTATTGAGGTTTATGGAGAACATGCAGTGAGTGATTCAGTGGTACGAAGATGGGTAAGACTTTTTAATGGAGGAAGAACAGGTGTGCATGATGATGAACGGAGTGGGCGACCATCTTTAGTGACTGACGATTTGATGCATTCAGTTAAGAGAAGATTTGACAGAATAGGCGATTCACTATGATGTCACTCTCTCTGCAATTTCCAGAAGTTTCACGTTCATGGTTTCATGAAATTGTGTCAGAAAAACTGAATTATTGGAAATCATGTGCATGCTGGTTGCCGAAGTTGCTTACAGAACAACACAAAGTGAATTGGCTGGGCAGTGCGTTGGAATTCTTGACATTCTACCATGAGGATGGTGATGCTTTCCTGAGCAGACTTGTCATCAGGGACAAGACTTGTCGCACGCAACCCCTGAATCCAAACAACAGTTCATGGAGTGGAGGCACACCTCATCACCAGTCAAGACGAAATTGAAGAGAACTGTTTCCACTCGGAAAATCACGTGCACTGTGTTTTGGGACAGACGAGGAATTTTGCTGGTAGACTTCTTGGATTAAGGCTCCACAATCAATGTGAGTATGTACTGGCAAACCCTTAAGAAACTGCATCGCATGATCCAGAATAAATGATATAGCATGCTTACCAGGGGTGTTGTTTTGATTCATGATAATGCTCGCCCACACACGGCCGGCATAACATAACTTCTTGCCACCTTTGGCTGTGAACAATTCCATCATCACCCATATAGTCCTGGCCTCGCACCAGGTGACTTTCACCTGTTCAAACATCTGAAATCTTTCCTTGCTGGCCGGTGGTTTCAAGGTGACGACAAGGTCAAAGAGGCAGTCAATATGTGATTTGCGTCACAGGTGGCAACCTTCTACGACAAAGGTATACAACTCTTGGTGCCCCGTTATGATAAGTGCCTGAACAATGACAAAAATTATGTTGAAAGATGTCTACTTTACTTTCCAATAAAGTTTTTTTTTGTAAGTATATTTTTTGTTTCTCTGACAGCCCATCAGAGCTTACTTTCTGGACATCCCTCGTATATTTAGTAAATATTTCTTTCTTTCTTTCTTTCTTTTTTTTTTTTTTATAATTGAACTTTATTCTTTGAATGTAGACAACATATTGATCTTTGAAGTTAGTGCACCATCATGGATACGAATGTGAAACATTTCTAACCAACTAAAATGAAATTATATATAAAACATCGTTATGTTATCCCATGACTGACTTTAATATAGTGATTGGATATAGGTGGGGAATAACATTGTTGGAATAATCAGGTTTCAAATATAACATATACATCCTGCAAAGTGATAACTCAGTAACTCAACTATTTTGTGTGTTTCTATCGCTTTCCTACCATGACAATTGATTAAAGTTATCCTTCCATAATAATTCTTTTTCTTAAATATAAAGAGCCAATAGGCTTCATTTTGGCAATGTAACATTATTTAAATTAAGGGGATATTAAATCCCACATTGTTTCAAAAAGAAACTCAAAGATCGGAATCCGAAAGTATCATGCCGAATATAGTAAACTATAAAAACATTGGCGACTACCAGCATAAGCTAAATCATGTAGTCCAAAGTACATAGTATGAACTACGGCAACTCAGTAAAGGTGGGTAAAGCTCTGGGAAATACTAAGAATAGTGATCAGAGCTTTACCCATCTTTGCTACAAGTTGCCCTAATTTGTACTACGTACTTTGGATTACATGCTTTAGCTTATGCTGGTAGTCGCGATGCTTTCATAGGTGGAAATTTTAAGTGGGGGTGCTGCATATACAAAAAAAAAAAAAAAAATTTTTTTTCCTAATCAGTAATGAATTTATTAATAAATAAATATGACAAGCGCAAATGAATATTGGCATTAGATCGCAGTGCATTTGTTTTGTGTAACAATTGAAAAAATATAATTCTTTTCATATTTTCAACAGCAACACTCATTATAATTCAGCCTTGTATCTATAATAAATAAATAATTATATGTTATTTTAACAAAATAAAATAAGATTGACAAAAAATAGTTCACCATGCACACGCACCAATAATAAATGTTTCATATCATATCTCACAGAAATAACGTGCTTATGGACACTAAAAATACACTGCTGTTTGTTCAGTGTCGGAATGACGTAACGTGCAATGACAAGCGCAAATGAATATCGGTGTTAGATTGCAGTGCATTTGTTTTGTATAATGATAATTGAAAAAATATAGTTCTTTCATATTTTCAACAGTGACACTAGTCATGATTCAGCCTTGTATCTATAATAAATAAATAATTATATGTTATGGATATTATTTTTGGGAAAACTCCCATGTTATTCCTCTTAAAAACTATTATATTTACAGCTATTTTGCCTGCTTCTGTTTAGAAGTGCCCCTGTTTAAATGTCATTGGCTTTTTACTCACGGATTCTTAGGGCATTGTAGATTTTGCTTTATGCTACATATATTTACCAATAAATATATGTAGCATAAAGGAAGAGAAATTTACACATATCTTTTTCTGGGTGTTGTGGCTTTTCTTCTTTCTGCGATGTCCAAACAACTGTGTGGGTGGGGGGGGGGGGGGTAGGCAATGTGGGAGAATTAAATAGAAATGGAAAAAACCTGGTTTTTTTTAATAATATATATATACATATATATTATATTATTAGGGATGGGTGGACCGTTTTTTTTATATTTATATAGGGTGGGAAAGGGTGAAGGGATTGAAAACAGCAACTGATTTTTAGAGGGGGGGGTGAAGGGGGGGGGGGGTTGATGGGGTGCAGTCCGTTTCGACTATGCTTTCGTTGTCTGAACACATGGAGGAAGTGGATGCTATGTCAGATCGGGTAGGTACTTCTGCTTTTGAACACTAAAAAACACAACATCAAAAAGAAAAATCAAATACAAAGCCCAGGAAAAATGGAAATAGCTGTTCACACCCTTGAACAAAAACATACCCTGCAGATCGACAAGGCCATCATAGTAGACAGACAAGACAATGAAACAATGCTTAGAATATCGGAAACAATAGCCATAAAATGTGACGTAAAATCTATCAACGTTCACAGGTCCTACATAATCTCCGAGGTTTGGAAGCTTCACGACATAAAATTGAGGTCACAACCCCGATCAATTGGCGGTAACACAAACACTTCAAAAGTAGAAGCACCTACCTGACCTGACATAGCATCCACTTCCTCCATGTGTTCAGACAATGACCAAGCATAATCGAAACGGACCGCACCCCCCATCAACCCCCCCCCCCCCCTCTAAAAATCAGTTGCTGTTTTCAACCCCTTCACCCTTTCCCACCCTATATAAATATAAAAAACACTCTGCCCATCCCTAATAATATAATATATATGTATATATATATGTATTATTAAAAAAACCCAGGTTTTTTCCATTTCTATTTAATTCTCCCACATTGCCTATCTCCCCCCCCCCCCACACACACACAGTTGTTTGGACATCGCAGAAAGAAGAAAAGCCACAATGCCCAGAAAAAGATATGTGTAAATTTCTCTTCCTTTATGCTACATATATTTATTGGTAAATATACATCTACAATGCCCTAAGAATCCGTGAGTAAAAAGCCAATGACATTTAAACAGGGGCACTCCTATAAGCAAACAGAGCTTGCCACGAGTTGCCTCAGTCCTGAAGATACTTCGGGCACAAACTTTGTTTGCTTACTTGGATAAAGGATTAAACTAATTTATTATAGTCTAACCAAGTGGGAAAAAACATCCAACATCTTTCTCTAAATGCAGAGTAATTTAATAATAAGGTGAGACACCTTTTGGCAACTCGTATAGATAAATATGACTTCTCCATTGCTTCCACCTTGGTATCATAAACCTCTGGGTCTGGCTCCCACTGACGAGACCTCAATAAAGGTCTAAACCGGTTGTAAGCTGGAGTGAAGAATGGCAATTCTGTAGCCCATGAAGTTTTAACTGAGACTCTGCTGTTGCTGTCACCCAGTTCCTCGGTGGTTGGGGTAATGAATGGCAATGCTGTAGCCCATGAAGTTAACTGAGGCATGGCTGTTGCTGTTACCCCTCAGATGACATATGAGCAAATGAGTGGCTCTGCTGGGTGGTGGGGTGAGCCTGCCACGTGGTAAAGCCAATGCTGAGAGTTCTTCTCAGTGGCAGGGTGAGCCTGTTACTGAGGGGAACAACTGAGTTTTTGGAGTTTGACCTGCACTTGAACATTCAATAAAGGTCGAAACCGGTCTGGGTAAAGGCCCTTCCCTTCATGTATAGCATTATACATGTCTGCAAGGAGATGTGCTTTGCATTATGGGAGATACTAAGACAAGGAGTGATGAGAACGTGGTCCACCTTTACCACGAGTTGCCTCAGTCCAGAAGATACTTTAGGCGCAAACTTTCTTCGCTTACACTTGGATAAAGGATTAAAGTAAATTTCTTACAGATATTCCTAGTGTTTAATAACTTCCCAGGACAAGAATAAATAATACATTTTCCTGATCACAGCCAGTGTAGCTACCAGCTACCTTGGTTATAGACACATCTTCTGATGCAGTTACCAGATCTAGCACTCTGAAATCACCAATTCGCCCTTTAACCTGCTATTTCAGATAATTGTCCCTTTAGTGACTGCCGGCCTGGGTGGCTGAGTGGGTAGCGTATCTGCTCTCCAACCAAAAGGCTGCGGGTTTGAATCCTGCCGTGGACATGGATGTTTATAATCGTCTGTGAAAATATTAGTGGTGGTGGTCAGCGGTAGATGGCATTGGTGTAGATTATGAAGGTAGTTGTGTGTGGTGGATTGGTGGAGACACAAAGTTGTAGAGTAGGTGCCCTCCCTCGATGAGTCTTTGGACTCCCTGGAGGTGTTATGTAATAATAATAATATTTAAGGAATTGACAACGTAGATAAGAATATGAATTAAATTACACTTTAATAAATATTTCTGATATTTCGGCAACGTCACGTTGCCATCTTCAAAAGGAACTTACAAAAAAGGCACGTGCACGTAGGCTCTACAACAGAGTAACTGAGAATGAAGTGATGAAGCTATTGTTCTCCTAAAAGTCCTGATGGTGCCCCCTAGTGGGCTATGTATGTGTTCTTGGTCGTTGGGCTGAAGGTCTGCAGATGTAAGCCTCCCAAATTCGGGGCAGTCACATACAACCAAATTTATTGAGGTTTGGAGAGTTTCTTAGGCTGATTCCACGAATAGTCTTTCGAATTTGTATTTGCTATGGTGTATTACTGTAGCTTTCTTCCACCTTATTCTGTGGCTTGTATCCAGAGCATGGTCTGCAAGACCAGAGTGGCTGTACTTGTGAAACCGGATATAGTCCTTCTGTTCTGAAATTTTGATATTTGCTGTCCTGCCTGTTTGGCCAAATTAAGACAGTTTACAGCTGCAAGGGACCTGGTATACACAGGTAGGTCTAGGGGAAGTGGTTGGTCTTTAGTGGAGCAGATAAGGGATGCCAGTTTTCTGTATGGTCTGTAACAGGAGGTCAAGTCATGTTTTTTTTAAGATTTTGGTAATTTTTTCCGAGGTGCCTCGGATGTAGGGAATGGTTATGGATTTAGAGTAATCCTTGTTGTGAAGGGGGGGGGAGTTGTGGTTTGTTGGTTTCAATATTTTTTGGGGGGGTGTAGCCATTGGCTGAGAAAGTGTTGAGGATTTGATTTAGTTTAGTGTTTAGGGCCTTGTCGTGAGAACAGATTAGTTTAGTCCTGTTGTATAGTGAGCGGAGTGTATCAGAGCCATGTGGCCAAATAGCGAACACATCATCAACGTAGCGAAGCCATATGGTTGGTTTTTGGATTGCAGAGGATAAAGCTTTTTCTTCAAAGGTCTCCATAAAGAAATTGGCCAAGGGTGGGGAGAGTGGTGAACCAATGGCTGTCCCCTCTATTTGGTTGTAGAATTTTCCCTGCTAAACGAAATAGCCTGAGTTAATTGTGAACTGAAATAGGGCTGAGATATCAGGAGAAAATTTAGCTTGGATTAGCTCTAAAGTTTCCTTGAGTGGGACATTTGTAAATAAGGAGGAGACGTCAAAACTGACCGTTATGTCAGTATGTTGGAGTGTAAGGTTTTCTATGCTGGCTTGAAGTGGGCTGAGTTTCTTATGTGTGATGGTGTGTTGCCAGTATAGTGTGTGAGTGCTTTGGTCAAATGTTTAGCTAATTTGTATGTGGGGGAATCAATGCCATCCACTATGGGACGTAATGGCACATTTTCTTTATGTATTTTTGGGAGTCCATAACTGGGGGGGGGGGGGGTATAGAGTTAAACGGCTTTAATCTGTTAGTGACTTTCTTAAGGAACCTGTGAAGTTTTCTAATTTGTGAGTTGGTGGAATTCTATTTGATAGGGAGGTAAGTAGCCCCATCTAATAGAAGAGCATTAAGCTTACCTGTGTAGTCCTTTTGGTTAAGTACTACAGTTGCATTTCTCTTATCTGCTTTGATAACTATTTCTTTCTTATTCCTCATTTCCTGCAGAGCTTTATATTCCTTGTTGGATATTGTTATTTCTTGCATATAATTGTATATGTCATGTGTATGTATATATCGCATGCCTTATCGTCCTTTATCAATCTTATTTATAGTTCTTTAGTCTTTCGATCAATTGTTCTGCTGTTCCTGTTCCAGCCGCTAATTTACAGTGCTTAGTCTTAGTTAGAGCCAAATTTTATCAGATACCATTCTTTCTGACATATCACATGTATTATTCTTGCAGACATAGAGAATGCCCTGGGCGAGAACCAAATTCTTCTGTTGTTGCAGTTCTGAAGTTAGCTCCTTTTCGTAATCAAGAAAAATTTATTTGTTAATACAGCTGCGCCATCATGATTCCTATACGAAAAGATATTCCTGTCAGAGAGTTAACACGCAGATAATCACATGGCATTAGAATCTGTTATTTAATACACCCTATTAGTTTATTCCTTAATCAGCAGTCGCAACCAAATATCCTTTCCCCCCACACTTGAATTTACACAGGTTCTAATTTTAGCAAGCGGTACGTTGGCGTGAGAAATCAGGCAAGTTTCTTAGGTATAGAAAGCAAAACATTTATTTTACACTAAGGTATTGTACACAGAGATCATAACTTTGCTTTAGACATATAATGACTTGTTCATGAAAGAAAATCTCAAAAGTTCTCAGACAATCTATCTCATTATAACTAAATGGTCACTTAAAATATTTTCAACAGATCAATTAATCTAATTCTCATTAACTTATCACAGTTATATAAGTGAACAACCTTTCAATTCCCCAGACTAGACTACAATATACCAAAATTCTATCATGGGCATAATTTAGGGACAATGAACTTCTAAAAACACAACATTTAGCCACAAAGTAAAACACGATAGTCCAGACAGTTATAAAAAGGTCCTATCACATATACGGTTAGCACTTTCACTCATTCTAGTCCTGCTCTCAGTACGAAAGACAATAAAAGTTTCTACGTTGCCGGCCACGTGGGCTTAACATCAGTCTTTGCCGGTTCCCTTCGGTTAGGTTCCTAGGTCTGCCATCTGCAATTTCCTCCAACTTCCTACCGCTAGTGATTACGATCACGAACCACAACTGTTCCTATAACTTTAACGACACCGTTTCGACGGATAGGCACGTACGACTCTGCATAAAGCTGTGGTCTCTGCTGGCTGCATGGCTGTGCTGTTGCTATGCTTGAAACGGATCACTACCTGACTTTGTAGCCGTCATTGACCATCCTTCTAGTTGTCGCCACAAACTGCTTCCATTGGAACACACAGCTGAGGGAGAGAGACACTACGATCAGCAGAGGACTGAGAGAGCTATTTTCGCAGCCAAATCCTTGTATATCCCCTCTCCCAACTACGTCACTGATTGCTCACGACACCTTACTCTTTTTTGTACACTCCCCTGCACTTCTCCCGGAAATGCTCCCCATCACGTGGGTGCCACACACATGTCTCGGACTTCGCATTGCGTTGCCTTGGGGTTATGTTCAAAAGCTGATTAGGCTAAAGTGGACTTGGCTTAAACTTTCTCCTTCTAAAGTAACTTTTACTAAGACCTTTTAGACTCTGGTATGTTATTTATAAGACAGTTTACAATTTATCACTTACAAAATTCCGTTAATAAAATATTAATACGTTAAAGTTTTCACTTACACCTGTGTACAAGCTTTTCCTTTTTATAGAGTTTTTAGATCCTAGTTAAATCCCGAATGAAATGCTCATTAACAAATTGAACCTTTCATTCCAGATTTAACAATATGTTTGTTTTTGGTGGTCTTGCTTTAGAGCAGACACGAGCTACATCCAGTCTTACACTGTTGGCGATTTGATTCGGAAGGTGGCGGATTCTGCTTTCAATCTGGATCATAATACCCTCACTAGGTATTTTTCTGGGAGCAATGGCAAAGTTGTGGCCAAGTGAAAGTGCGTTGAGTGCTTCAGGGTGACTGAAGAAAGGTTGATTGTGTTGGTAGGAAGTTTTGGATTGACGGTAGAGTTCTTTTTTAATTTTTCGAATTTTTTGATCTGTCGCCCTCGTATTTTTTCAAATTCTTTGTCTGCTGTGGTACACGAGATGTCATGTAAAATTGACCGAAGTTCGTGATTTAAAGTGCACGAAAGCTCTTCTTCAAGAGCACGGATAGGTTTGTTAATGTCAGCTAAGAGAAACTGTGTGGTGGCGATTTATTCCGGAAGCAAAGCATAGCTGGCGTGGTTATAGATATGGAGAGCTATACACACTACAGAATATGGTGGAAGAAAGCTACAGTAATACACTGTAGCAAATACAAATTCAAAAGACTATTCGTGGAATCCACCTCAGCCCTAAGAAACTCTCCAAACCTATAAATTTGGTTGTATGAGACCGCCCCAAATTTGGGAGACTTACATCAGCAGACCTTCAGCCCAACGGCCAAGAACACCTACATAGCCCGCTAGGGGGCACCATCAGGACTTTTAGGAGAACAATAGCTTCATCACTTCATTCTCAGTTACTGTGTTGTAGTGCCTATGTGCACATGCCTTTTTTGTAAGTTCCTTTTGATGATGGCAACGTTACGTTGCCGAAATATTGGAAATAGTTATTAAAATGTAATTTAATTTATATTGTTATCTACGTTGTCAATTCCTTAAGTGATTTAGTAATGCATAACCAATGTATAAGCTTGTCTATGAGAATAATAATAAATTCCATTTTCACCTTACCAATGCACCCTTTCCCATACATAGTTGAAGTCCACCATAATAATTGCTCAGCCTGCATTCTTTGTTTCAATTTACATTCACAGCTTTGTATGCATCTAATAGCAACAAAGAATATAATTTGTCCTGTTGGTTGCATTTCTTTGGCTGTCAGCAATAATACTCTTCCTCTTATCCTGTTCCCTCTATCCTCCTTGAAAATACGATACCCTTTACCTTCTCTCCCTATAACATTAATCAGGTTTCTGAGAAAATAGCACTTCTGAAAATTTCTTGCAAATATCTTGTTATGGACTTAGCTAAAAATAGTTATTTGACATGTCACTTTTACATAGAAAAAAGACATCATATGAAACTAATTATCTTTTAATGTGATTAGGAAACTAACCAGCTCTCTTGTAATAAATACATTATTTAATTTCTTAAGTTATTTTTAATGTTATATTTTAATCATATTTTGTAAAGATTTTAATTCTATGTGTCATTTGTTGTGAAATGGATATAAAATAGCCAGTAAAATCCAGTAACTGTGAACTTCATGTTCTAGTCATCCTAGATTTTTGACTTTTCTGTTTGCATATCTCCTGATATTTGCTTTGCTTTTAAGAATTTATGGTTACTTGTTATGAGAGTTATGAATTGCATTGCAAATTTTTGCATCATTCAGTTTTATTCAGCTCTTTGTATCCAACTTTTAATTTTAGATGCTAACATACTAATTACTTTTTTTATTTTGATATAATTTAATCAAAGTTGAAAACATATAGTACACTAGTACTGTTGTTAATCAGGGTCCAATTGCTAGGACAATGGTTCTTAACCGGTGTTCCCTGGAACACTTGTGTTCCGCGAACTGGTTACAAGTGTTCTGCCGGTGAAAGATGTCATTTGATACAGTTCTGAGTGTAATTGTTTACTCTGAATAAAAATGTCGAGAGAATTATTTCCGTTATAACAGAACAATTAACAATATTGGAAGAAAAAATTTCAAGTTATATTCCTTCCTTAAATACACACAATTATGACTGGATACAAAATCCATTTGGCACAGTTAATGCATCGAGTTGTGAATTTTCATTGCAAGAAGAACGATTAGTTACCTTGTCAATGGATCGTACTCTAAAAATGAAATTCTCTGAAATAACTCTTGAGGATTTTTGTCCTAGTCGAATACCCAGCTCTCTTCACAAGAGCACTGAAAAATTTGTTACAGTTTTCAACATCATATTTGTGTGAGCTTGGTTTCTCGATATTAACCAGTATAAAAACTAAAAAGTGTGAAAGACTTATTAATATAGACATAGAGATGAAGGTAGCTATATTACGTATTAGACCTGATATTGCTGAAACCTGCAAAAGCTGACAAGCTCAAGTATCACATTAAAATAAGTTCCATTTTTATAAAAGACAAATCCATGCATATGTTTATTGTTAGTTTTATGACCCTAATGCTTTTGGTGTTCCCCAAATTTTTCTTATAATCAAAAGTGTTCCGTGACTGTGAAAAGGTTAAGAACCACTGTGCTAGGGACCCTACACTAGAGACCAAATATATAGTCTTTTTATTCCATTAATTCTTCCAGTAACAAGCTGGTAACAGTACATGTTAATAAATATCATCTCCATTTAAGGAGATGATTTTTACTAACTTTTCATAAATGTCTGGGTCAGAGTAGGATTTTACCCTGCATCTTTTTATAATTAAATGGCCCACTCTCTGCCATCCAGGTCAGATTTATTTATTGACCCTATTTTCTCTTCAGCTAAACTTACATTTTTATTCACAGCCAATAAACAAATAAATTATGTAACAATCTGCCAAAATATTTAGACTTTCTAGTGTAGCCTGCTTGGAAAGCATTCAATTATTCATAGTTCGACAACTCTACTGAGTTGTTCAACAACAGGAATCTCTATCGGTTTCAGAAAAATAATTGAAAAAGCACTCATTATAATGGAAATTGCATTATTTTTTCTCAGAATTATACATTTTTTTTTCTTTTTTGTATTCATTGATTTTTTGTGATAACCTTTCTGTTTATAGATGACATATCAAATTGAAGAACTAATAGTTTTATAAAATATATATTATATTTATTGTGCCTCTTGATAATCAAACACTGATAATGGGTTGTATATTCTTTTAGAGTAATGACAAATTGGCTTTAACAGAAACTTTACAGCATGAACAGCATATCTCCAAAGAACTTGGTGAGAGGCTTGCTCAGCAGGAAGAAGAACTTCAGGAGTTGAGAGATCAGGTAGCTGTAGGTTGTTTATATTATGCAGTCGCTAATGTTAACAGGCATTTCATGGTATTAGCAGTGCACCAGTAGAAAATAAATAATTGAATTTACTGATATTTCACTGGAATTCTTACCAGCATCTTTAGAACACAAATTACAATTGAGGTAACATGCACACACAGCACTCAATTTGAGTGTAGTAGAAACAGTTCATATTATAACTGAAAATTAACTAACGTTCTCTCTGAACATCCTATAGGGTAGAGATTCTCAACTTGTGTTCTGTGGAACCCTAGGATTTCACAATAAAATTAGTTTTTGAGCCTAATTAATAGTTTAATATATGAATGAAAAATTTGTTTAAATAAAGTTTCAAAATTTTCAATAAAATCTGTTGAGTCAAGTGATGGATAAACGAATCAAGTACTTGCATTAGATTCTCCCACCACTAGTTGAGTCATATCCTCTGACAAAATCATCTGTAATGAGGTGGGGTGAAATGGTGCAGCTTATGAGTGGGCATATCAGTCATAGATCAGTGGTGTTTTGCATTGCAATCATTTTGTGATGTCTTATGTACTTTTCATATAAAAATAAAGTAGGCATCATAAATTTCTAATATTATGATTGTGTATACCCCAAATTAAAATATCATGGATTGTTGATTGAGAGGAGTTTTTAAAAAAAAGTGTATCAAGCAGTTCACATGTTTCTAGTGACAAGGAGACTATCAAAGCATATACTGATGAAAATACAGATCAAGGCACTTGCATTACTTGTGTAGCAGATGAATCAAGGAAAAGGAAAGTGTTGTTTGTCAATGCTAAAACATCGCTAAGTCATAAAACACACAAATATGCCTCGGGTTATTTATTGCTTGGATTCACAACCACAGGAAATCCTGAAGCCCCTGATGCAGTATATATATTATGCAATAAGATCTTATCAAATAGTTCATTAGCACCAGCTGAATTGTGCAGATATTTTGAAATGAACCATTCAGAATATAAAAATAAAGATGTCAAATTTTTTGAAAGAAAACTTCAGTCTCTTGACAAAACTAAACATTCTTTGTCGAAAATGTTGTCGGATAATGAAAAGTAACACTGCAAAGTAAGTTACCATATAGCACTTGCAGGTGAAGTGCATACAATTCCTGAAACTTTCATAAAACCATCCATCAAAGATGTTGTTTAGTGTATGTTCAATGAGATATCCTGTCACCAAATTGATAAAATTTCTTTCTCAAATAATAGTTTCATGCAGAATTCATGATATGGCTGAGGGTATTGAGCATGAACTTATTTTAAGACTTTAGTCATGTAATGAGTACTCTTTCCAAATAAATGAGATAACCGACATTGCAAATCTATCAATTTTATTACTTTTTGTTTGTTATTACTACAATAATTCTATTGAAGGAGACATGTTACTCTGTGAAAATTTAGAAATCAATACAACAGAAGTGATATTTTAACGTATTGAGGAGTTTATGAAGAATAAGTTGGAAGAAATATGTGGTTGTATGTAACAATGGTGTGAAATCAATGATAGGACCTATGAAATGGGCAGTAACATGAATTAAAAATGTTGCTAAAACATCTAGGAGTAGTCTCCATGTTCTTCATAGACATGCACTGTGTGCTCAAAATAGCCCTCCATCTTTAAAATGTATTTTAGATGAGGCATTGAAAATTATTAACTTTGTGAAAACACGACCGTTAAAAACAAGATTATTCAAAATTATGTGTCTTTTCTGGACATACTAAAGTTAGATGGCTGTCGGGTGGCAGAGCTCTTGTCAAATTGTTTGAATTGCGAGAAGAATTCACCATACTCTTACATAATGACAAATTTCTATTAGCAGATTGCTTTAGAAATGTTTCGTGGTTGATCAAATTGTTTATCTGGTGGATATATTCACAAAACTGAATGACATTTATCTCTCCCTTGAAGAAAAATATGTAAATATTTTCAACACAAAAGATAAATTACAATCATTATTACAAAAGTTACTTTTTTACAGGCATTGAACTGTGAAATTGACAAGGATGCTTGTCATCTAAAATCAATAAATGTGGCATTAAATGAATATTTTCCTCAACTGAAGGATGACAATAACTATTGGGTTTTCAATCCTTTCAGTATTAAGGAAAACTAAAGGAACTATCTACTTCGGTATATGAAAATCTCATTGACCTGGCATCAAACAGCCAAATAAAAGTTAAATTTAATGAAGTTTCATTAAATGAGTTTTGGTGTGACTTAAAAGAAGAAATTCAAATTTATTCAAAAAGGCAATTCATTGTTTGATTCTCTTTACTATTATTATTATTATTACTACGTGACACCTCCAGGGAGTCCAAGGACTCATCATGGGAGAACACACTACTCTACTTCGCTAAATACATCTCATCCTCTCCACTACTACTTAATTCTCCAACTATGACATTATTGCCATCTATCTATTGCCCATCATCACCAGCAATATTATTTTTTATTTGTAAATTGCATGTGTTCTGAAGGCCGATTTGTCTGTACGCGGGATGAAAAACCCGAGTTTCTGGGAGAAAAACCCTGCTACCACTGTATGAAATCGGCTAACTCACCTTCAACTGGTAAAGCCCATGTAAGAATTCCCCTCGTCACGACGAGAATCGAACCCAGGTCTTTTCCAATCGAAGGCCACAATGTTCTGTTGTTCTTCCAATTGCACTACGGCAGCTTATTCAGTTGTTTGTTGATGATGCAACACTGGAGAAAAGTGATAGTCAATGAAAATGATCTAGTGATCCTGCAGATAATTTATATAGTCTGACAGTGTGGGGAAAATGTAAATGGCTGCCAGTTTAATGACAAAGTGTAGGGTTGTGCACTATGGGATGAAGAGATCATAAATAAACTGTGTACTATACTGATGGTACTCAACTGCAAGAACTTGATGAGGCCATGGATTTGGGGGTGACTATGGTCAGAGAGTTGAAGTTTAGAAGGTATATTATAACGTTGACCAAAACAGCACAAAATATTATATCATATTTTGAAGAAAACACTGATAAAGTGAGGTTATTATTCTCCTTATGGTTTTAATTATGCCACATTTGGGCTACTGCCTGTAGATTGGTTGCCTGGATTTTATGGGGATGAAGAAGTAACATAAGTGACCAAAATTCTGGCTGCTCTCTTTGAAAATACATTGAGGGTTTGTGGTCTTCAAAACTTATTGATGAATAGGTAGACTTTTGAACAATTAAACTATGTCTATCCTTTGATATGAAACCAAACAGTGATAAGAGTGATGTTTGAAAAGAACAGATGGTATATATCAAAGGATTAATAGCTGAGTTTAATGGTAGTACAAATACAGCAATAAATGCATAAGCTCCACAAATATTCTAGCAACCTTAAATCACTGAACTTATGCTGAGAAAAATCTTGAATATCATTTCCTTCAATATCCAGAACAGTTACAGACTGGAGTCTTAAAAATGCACCATCTTCAATTTGCTTGATCATGTGATTCTTTAAATTTAATGTTCGAAGTCTTGACATTGTCCAAAATGTATTTCTCTTTAACACAGATAATGACATTCCAGTCAGATTTAAAACTGGAAAGCTTTTAGTATCACATATTTGTGTGAAAGCAGATTTTCACTCTATGCTGTGACAAAAACAAAATACAGAAATAAGTTGGGTACCACTCCTGATATTAGAATTCAGCTGTCCACAATTAATCCAAATTTTAAAAGAATATTGAAAGAAAAGAAGTGTAATCATTCACATTAATTGCCAGTTTGAATTAATTTTCAATAAATAATTTTCAATTTTTTTATTTGTTTTATTTATAATCCGTAAAAATTATCAGGGTTCTCTGATTAAAATAAGCTGGGAACCACTGCTATAGGGGCTAGATAAAAATGCAGTTAATTCAGTCAAGTTAGGGCCAGAAGAACTGTCTGCAAGAGCTTTGGAAAATTAATGTAGGCTAGGTCCAAAGCTTGATGCCAATTCCAAAAAAAATTTTCCAGTGACTTCCTTCAGGAGTCAACCTTACAGGATGAAAGGACAACTTTTTACTTTTAATAAACTCAGATCTGAAATGGAGATGAAGAAATTGTCACCATAGAGCTCCAGTTTGGTGTCAACAATGTTGCATTTTCTTATTCTGAATAAGAAAATGCATTCATACTTCCAATAGGAAACATATAAAAAAAAAATTGCCTCAGTGCAACATCAAAAAATATGAGTACTTCAACTTTCTTCAATTCAGTGCAAGTACTTGTCAGTGAGGTGAATAGAGTAACTTAAAAATGTAAAGCATTTCCTTTATCTCGATAGTCTTCTCTGCAATTGTTGACATTGATGAGGAATTTCAGCCTTCTTCGAAATGTATTATCTGTTTTCTAAAACAAGTCTTTAATGATGGTTATGAAACATAGGCCACATACTGTAGACACCTGAAAAAACTAGAGAAATGCCATTGGCATTGCCTTTTGAAAAATTCTTATAATTCACTGAAGAGACAGGCATACTAACATTCAAATTTGACTGCACAACTATTTTGACAGTGATTATCATCATCAAATTCCTGCCATGTACCCTCAAGGGGTGTACAGGATATGACAGTACTACATGAAAAAATTACATCATTACTAACTTCCTATCTACAATTTTCCTCCAAATCAGCCTGTTACTTGTCAAGACACCAACATTATCAGATTTTATATTTCTATCGTCTAAGGCACTTTGTACCGTATTAATCCACCTATATCTTGGTCTTCCTCTAGGTCGTTTTGATGCCAACCTGGCAGAGAACACTTGTTTTGCCAATCTTTCCTTGCCCATTCTGTTTAAGTGACCATACCACCTGAGATTACCTCTGCTAATGCATTCCTCTTTTCTGACAATGTCAAGTTCTTTCCTAATATCCTCGTTTTTAATATGATATTGCCATTGATGCCATCTGTTCACGCCTCTAATCTTTCTCAGGACACTCATATCTGTGGTCTTTGGTCAAGTGTTTTACTTCTGATCCAGCTCTCAGATCCATAAGTTAAAACTGGTTTGAATACTATCTTGTATACAGCTAATTTAGTGTTCCGACTATTTTCTCTCTTATTCCATATGAATTTATTCAATTGACTTCCTACCATACCAGCTTTGTTGATTCTTTTGTCTATTTCCATATTTAATTTACCATCTTCACTAAAAAATCATGCCTAAATAGCTAAAATGGTTTACTTTTCAGCCTAAGTAGCTACACAGGTTCCACATTCACAATGCAGTTGACATTTTCAACGATTCTGCCTATTTTCATTGTCTTTGTCTTTTTATTGCTGACCTTCATACCATATCCATTACAACAGTTATTCAATTTAGTCAGGGAATCTTGCAGACTTCTAGTGGATTTATTTATAAGTATGACATCATCTGCATAAAGCAAAGAGCTGACATTAACCTCTCCAATTTTGATATCAGGTTTAATACCACTTTCCTTCATAATGTGATCCATATAGATAATGAATAACAGAGGGGATAATGTACATCCTTGTCTGACACCAGATTTAACATTAAACCATCTTCCTGTACTTCCTTCAATTCTAACTACCCACTTACAACTCAAATGAAGACTAAGTATTGCTTGATATAATGCTCCATTGACACCATATAACTGTAGCATTTCGAATAGCTTCTCTCTTGGCACCTTGTCATATGCCTTTTCCAGATCAACAAAACATAAATGCAGATCCCATCTGTATTTAAGTTTTATATTCCCATCATTTTTCAACTATTTGTCATAAAGTGAAGATCTGATCCTGACAGTCTCTATTTGGCCTGAATCCAACTTTTCCTTCACCAAGCTTTTCTTCCATAATTCTTCTCAACCATTTCTCAAGTATACTTGCATAAATCTTACACTCAGTAGGGAAATACTTCTTTAATTCTCACATTCAGTTTTATTTCCCTTTTTTTATATATGGGTACTATGAGAGCTCTACTCCAATCATCGGGAATTCGTCTCTCTGTCCAGGCCTTCTGAACTATGCAGTGCATCCACTGTAAGACTTTTATACCACCATACCTCAGCATTTCTAGTCGAATATCATCTACTTCTGCTGCCTTTCCCCATTTTAAGCCTTTGATAGCTTTTTCTACTTCAAATATGGATATGTATTCCTGACTGTATGCCTGTTCAGTGTTTTTACCACTGTGCTGTCTGCCTGTTTCATTTAGCAATTTTTCGAAGTAATTACTCCATACTTCAAGGATATCTTTTTCTCCCATTTTCGTGTCACCTTTATCATCTCTAAGTCCTTTTACAGCACTCTTTCCTCCATTTTTAAGCTTCAACAACCTCCAGAATATTTTGTCATCTTCTTGATATTTATTTTCCATGTTCTTGCCAATGTCCTCCCATGACTTTTGTTTAGCCAGTTTTACATAGTGTTTAGCTTTCTTACATTTGTTTCTGTATTCTCTAAGTGCACATGCGGACTTATTTGCCAGGAACTTTTGATATGCTTTTTTCTTTTCCTTCATTGCCTCTTTAACTTCCTGTGTCCACCATGGAGTTCTGATTTGTCTATCCTTGCGGACAACCTCATCATATGCCTCTGGCTGAATCAATCCAGGTTTTCTTCAAGGCTTGCCACTGAATCTCCAAGGTTTGGTTCTTTTCTCAAACCCTTTCAGTTTTTCTTCAATAAGCTTTGTGTATTTTAGTCTACAGTTCACATCTGAGAGCTGCTCAACTTTTATTCACTTTAAAACTTTCTTGCATGTTATTCTTTTCAATATGAAATTCAATTTTATCCTGCTCAAGATTAAATAGTGATCACTTCCAATTTCAAATCCTCTGTTCACTGGTCTCCTGCACCAACGAGAAAACATCACTATCAACAATAACATAGTCATTGAGACTTTTCTTATTCCTCGCCTCTTCTCTCCATGTGAATTTGTGCTCATTTTTATGTTGGAACATGGTGTTAGTAATAACCAGTCCATGTGTTGACAGAAATCCAACAAGTATGTGCCATTATTATTAGATTTGCTCTTTTCTCCAAATTGTCCCAAAATATTTTTGTACATCTGACAATCATTTCCTACTCTGCTATTTAGATCCCCAACAAGGACCAACTTTTCCTTTTTCATTGTGTCAGTTGCTTTCTCTAAAGCCTCGCAATTTATTGTAGACAAAAAAATTCCTCCACTTCTACCTTAGTAGAACCTTCTGTGAAACCATAGGCACAAGTAAGTCTCATTGTCCAGTTCCCCATTCTCATATTTGCCCACCTTACTCTACTTGAGATTGCCTGCCATTTAAGAAGATTGGGCTCGTATTTAGTGTTGAATACTATGGCTGCTCCTTCTTTTTCTTGATTGTCATTGCCTGAATATAACATTTTGTATTTATTGCTCAGAAAGATATCACTGGTTTTTGTCTTTTTTGTTTCAGTCACCCCTATCATGTCGATCTGGTACTTATCTAATTCCTCAGCTAGCTCCATTTCTTTGCCATTCAGGCTTCTTATGTTAATAGTATCGATCTTTAACTCTGGTGATGTTGAGTTGGGGTGTGTTTTAGGGTTTGTTCCAGTAGCTGACTTTTCACTGTTCGCCATGGTTCCCTGGCGAAAACAATGGGGGCCTTGTTTAGCTGGGCGACGCCCCAGCCGGTATGAGATTTTGTCATGTTGTACCATCATTTTGTATTTTGGTTTAAACCAATAAGAATACAATTTGGTCAGCTAAATCCCAAATTTCCAGCCCATTCTCTTCCGTTCAGTATCCAGGTAGATACCCAACAGGGTGCACCACGAGAAGGTGAGGATTGGACATTAGGTCAGAAAGGAATGCAGAGAACCCTGTTGGTTCTCTGCATTCCTTTAAAGGCTATGTGGAGGCCTCCTCTCAGTTATACAGCTTTGACCCTTAAGCACCCCAGTGATTTTCATTACTTCACTAAATTGATCTAATCATCCATATGCTAGATATTTGTATCCTAAAGCAGATCATCTTGGATCTGAAGGAGAGCACAAGAAGTGTTTCAAGGATAATCTCAAGGTAAATATGCATTAAAATCTAACATAAACAACTGGGAAGTTCTGGCTCATGATTGATTTTGAAATGGAGCTAAGCAATATTCCCTTTAAATTTTTTTACAGCTGCTTGGACCTGTTAGTGCTCTGAGCAGAAAATTTTTATATGTCCTGATGACTGCACAGCACTTTAAAAGTTTTTTTTTTTTTTTTAATTTGGAATTACAAATGTCATCAAAAATCAAGTGTCATTAAACATCATTTCAAAATGGCGTTTAATGACATCACCTTCATACAGGGCTTTGAGTCTATCTCACAAGCTTCAGTGGTTTCTTCTGCTAGATAATTGTAGTAAAGCAATTACTTCAGCCAGTCATCTCTTTCCCATCCATTTGAAAATAGGAAGGCCACCTATTTATTTGTTAATGAGGTCTGCTAGCCAGCTAAGATCATATGACCTAAGTGGACCAATCCAGTGGCAGTTCATAAATCAATTAAAATATCTAGAGCATTAAGAAAGGAAAGCAAAAACAACCATGTAAATAATGACTTAGAACCAGCAGTGTTTTTTTTTTTTTTAAATTTCAGTTTGCTCAGCAACAAATGAGTGTGCGTTTGAGCATTCACTCACTGCATTGCCAAGCAGCTTAGAGAGAACAATGGAGCTAAGTTATGTCTACAGGATCTCACTGTTTTGAAATTGTGCATCATGGCACCAAGATTTAGAAAAGAAGTATAAGAAAAATAAAAAACATCACATTGCACAGTCACACATTACATTACTCATGTGGAATATGTTCGGTATCATCAACCATCTTCAGACTCATCACAGTAGATTATTGAAAGACAAATGTGCTTATACACTGAGTTAGCTTTGCATTAGGACCCCTCCCACGATTTACATATGAAGCACCACGTGATATCAACGTCACATACAGCTACTATAAATGGGTACACTTATCCTTTATGCATAATCAGTAAATGTTTGCCAGTAACATAGCGACTGAAACGAGGAAATGTAGCGACATAAATGAAAATATTTTTTTTATTTATATCTAGAATAAAACATCTATACTATGCTGATTATTATGATGGTTTACATGCACGTATAGATCCTTGCTGTCCTCCCAAATAATCAGGGTGTTATCAGTATACTTAAATATAGTGCAGGGATTCTGGCTATTTCTATTTGCTCCATAAGAAGACTCACCATAGGGGTTTTGGGGAGGAAGGGAAAACAATCTCTCTAGTTGACTAGAGCCTTGCACAAAGCAGATTTCTCCATTTAATAGCAGCAAATGGTATGTTATGTCAATATTAATCTTGTAGGATCCATAAGGATGTAATTTCCTGTCTTCTCTGTTGGCATTAATTATTGTAGACTTTATGTGTATGCTCATCAATAACTTATGAGACATCACGTTCCTTTTTTTTTTTTTTTTTTAACCAGGTCCATGTCATTTAGTGAACATGAGAACATCACGTTTCAACTTTTGAAACAGTGGATACATTTAAAAATTAATTTTCTATGCAGTTTGCCTCTGAAGCAGCTTGACTTTGATTCTTTTTAGTGTAAAATTCTAAAAAGAATCAAATACTGCATATGTATATATATATATTTTTTTTCTTCTTCTATATGGTGTTCCTTTTTATCCTGCTTAAAATTAGATGATTACTTTCTTTTTGAAATCCCCTGTATACTCATGTATTCTAAATCTCTCTTAAGATATGTGATGGTTAATCACCATTAACCATAACATAAGGCTTTACTTAGTTTATTATGCTATTTTAAAATTATTTTCTAAGTATTCCTTTAAGTTCAGAATATGGTAATGTTGAGTTCTTTGCAATTAATATATTCAAGTTAGCATTTAAGATGGGAATCTTATTACTGTTTTAGCCATGCCTTTAGTGAATTGCACAATTTTCATAATGTACTTTAGCTTACCACAAGTTAAATTTATTTCAGATGATTGCTAGTCAATATCAAATTATTATATGAAAGTAAAACAGCTACTCATAGTTGCTCAAGAGTCAAATCTAGAAAACTGGGAGGAAGCCTCCACATAGTCTGTGAGGAGGGCAGACAACAGAAATAAGGTTTATGATTCAATCTCCAGTCTTTATCTTCCCTGTATCCTGTTACTAGGTGTTCATCTGGATATTGGATCCATCTGAATGAATAGGCTTTCAATTTGGAACTAATTCAACCACATTGTATTTTGTATTTGTGTCAGGCTCAAACTGCACACAAACATAACTGTGTAATGCCATCAAATGTATGCTGGCCATGGCATCACCCAGTTTAACACACTCCCCTACTGGTTTTCTCAGGGAACCAGGGTGAATAGTGAAAAGTCTATAACTAGAAAAACCTCAAATTCAACAGAAGTGAATATAAATGCAGTTCAACAGAAGCATCAATTGAGAAGTGGAGCTAGCAGAATTACATAAATACCATGCCATCATAATTAGTGTTACTAAGATAAAGGAAATATAAAAACAGATGAGATACTTCTAATTAATAAATAAGATGTTAATTCGGATAGTAATGATCAGGGAAAGAAAAGAATATCATTTGGAATAACTCAAAGATAACTCCTTGAATGATAGGCAATTTTAGTGGTGTGGACAAATTTCAAAATAGGAAATTAGACAAGCAGGCTTATTTGTGCCTGTAGTCCCTCAGAAGGCTTCAGTATGGAAGAAGTAGAGGAATTTTATTGTAGAATGTTTTTTTAATTAATTCCCCCCCCCTCCCCATTTTTACCTGATCCAGAAACTCTGCTATGGAGACCAAATAGAAGTTTTTCAAGCAATTTCAGACTGCAATAATCAGGTTGGTTGTTTCACACTTGCCATTTAAACACAGTCACAAACATCCATGCCCATGATAGGATTAAAACTCACATTTTGTTGATTGGAGATTGTATATGCTATCTGTACCAGCAATTTTAAATAGACCATTGCTGCATATGTCATTGCTAGTACTTGATGAAGAAAATATGATGTGATAGAAAGTTCACTTCAAACCAAATTCCTCCCTGCACACCATTTATGAGATGATATTGTTCATGGATGAAAGGGCTGTACAAGCAGTTGAGTTTACATACAAATAGAATGCTTGAATAATGCTGGAATATGAAACAGTATTAACGTTACTAATCTACAGATTCTTGGACTTCTATAATTGGATAGTGGACTGTTAAAAACTATGGTATGAAGCAATTAATCTCTTTACACACTCTCAATAAGATGGGCCTTTTGGTGTACAGCCTTTAACAAGAGAATATTGTTATCAGAATGTATCATCCCATCTGTTGAGTGTGGTTTTATGATGTGAAGATGTTTCTCTTGATTTTTATTTAGACTTTATCATAATGTCCAGAAAAATGTTTTGTTGACATTTTTGACAATACTATATAGCCTATTTTGAGGTGATTCTATGAAAATGGCACATTTGAGTATCAGTATGATAATGCAGCATGCTATACAAAGGCTGTGATAACATCATTTAAAGAAATGTTAGCCTGATCAGCACTCTCTATTTAGTCAGAACTCTGTAGAGCACTTTCTGTGAGGTTCACATTTAGTCAACCAAAGATAAAACCAGTATATCTAGCTTACTAACATTTTCATAGATGTGTATATGTATGTTTATCAGCATTTAGTGGAAAATCTATACAGAAGGGCAGTATCTGATAGCAGCCAACAGTGTATTGCAGTTGGTGAAAACAAAGGATTTGTGAAATTCTTCACTGGTATATAATTTTTGCAGTACAATATGTACAATGTATGTATAATAGTTGTTAGTAACACAAAAAAAACAAAGAAGGATGTCAATATCATAATATGCTTAATTACCTTTCCCTGTTAACTGAAAATTCCACCATCCAAGTTAAGAGACTTTACTAGTTGTCAACCCAAGAATAATTCGTTTTCAGTGTTTCATTACAACCATGATGATTACATCTGATTCTCATCATCATCAAATTCCTGCCATGTACCCTCAAGAAATGTACAGGATATGATAGTACTACATGAAAAAAAATTATATCATTACTAACTTCCTCTACAATTTTCCTCCAAATCAGTCTGTTACTTGTCAAGACTCCAACATTATCAGATCTTATATTTCTATCGTCTAAGCCACTTTGTACCGTATCAATCCTCCTATATCATTTTCCTCCAAATCAGTCTGTTACTTGTGAAGACTCCAACATTATCAGATCTTATATTTCTATCGTCTAAGGCACTTTGTACCGTATTAAGCCACCTATATCTTGGTCTTCCTCTAGGTCGTTTTGCTGCCAACCTGCAGAGAACACTTGTTTTGCTAATCTTTCTTCGCGCATTCTGTTTGAGTGACCATACCACCTGAGATTAGCTCTGTCAATGCATTCCTGGATGCTGACAATGTCAAGTTCTTTCCTAATATCCTTGTTTTTAATATGATATTGCCATTGATGTCATCTGTCACGCTTATAATCTTTCTCAGGACTCTCATATCTGCGGTCTCTAGTCTTTGGTCAAGTGTTTTACATCTGACCCAGCTCTCAGATCCATAAGTTAATACTGGTTTGAACACTGTCTTGTATAGAGCTAATTTAGTGTTCTGACTAATTTCTCTCTTATTCCATATGAATTTATTCAATTGACTTCCCACCATAGCAGCTTTGCTGATTCCGTTGTTTATTTCTATATTTAATTTACCATCTTCACTAAAAATCGTGCTTAAGTAGCTGAAATGTTTTACTTGTTCCACAGGTTCTCCATTCACAACACAGTTGACATTTTCAATGAGTCTGCCTATTTTCATTGTCTTTGTCTTTTTAATGTTCACCTTCATACCATATGTATTACAACAGTTATTCAATTTAGTCAGAGAATCTTGCAGACTTGTAGCGGATTTATTTAGAAGTATAACATCATCCGCATAAAGCAAAGAGCTGACATTAACATCTCCAAATTTGATATCATGTTTAATACCACATTCCTTCATAATGTGATTCATATAGATAATGAATAACAGAGGGGATAATGTACATCCTTGTCTCACACCAGATTTAACATTAAACCATCTTCCTGTACTTCCTTCATTTCTAACTGCTGACTTACATCTCAAATAAAGACTAAGTATAGCTTGATGTATTGTCCCATTGACACCATATAACTGTAGTGTAGTGAATAGCTTCTCTCTTGGCACCTTGTCATATGCCTTTTCCAAATCGACAAAACTTAAATACAGATCTTTGTTATGTTCCCATGCTTTCTCTACTATTTGTCGTAAAGTGAAGATCTGATCCTGACAGCCTCTATTTGTCCTGAATCCAGCTTGTTCTTCACCAAGCTTCTCTTCCACAATTCTTCTCAACTGTATCTAAAGTGTGCTTGCATAGATCTTGCCAGGAACACTCAGTAGGGAAATACCACTTTAATTCTCACATTCAGTTTTATTTCCCTTTTTATATATGGGTACTATGAGAGCTCTACTCCAATCATCGGGAATCCGTCCCTCTGTTCAGGCTTTCTGAACTATGCAGTGCAGCCACTGTAAGACTTTTATACCACCATACCTCAGCATTTCTAGTCGAATATCATCTGCTTCTGCTGCCTTTCCACATTTCAACCCTTTGATGGCTTTTTCTACTTCAAGTATGGATATGTATTCCTGACTGCATGCCTGGTCAGTGTTTTTTACCACTGTGCTGTCATCACTCCTTGTTTCATTTAGCAGTTTTTCAAAGTAATTACTCCATACTTCAAGGATAACTTTCCCCCCCCTTTTCATGTCACCTTTATCATCTCTAACTCCTTTTACAGCACTCTTTCCTCCATTCTTAAGCTTCTTCAACAATCTCCAGAATATTTTGCCACCTTCTTGATATTTATTTTCTATATTCTTTCCAAAGTCCTCCCATGACTTTTGTTTAGCTAGTTTTACACAGTGTTTAGCTTTCTTACATTTGTCTCTGTATTCTCTAAGAGCACAAGCTGACTTATTTGCAAGGAACTTTTGACATGCTTTCTTGTTTTCCTTCACTGCCTCTTTAACTTCCTGTGTCCACCATGGAGTTCTAATTTTTCTATCCTTGCAGACAACTTCACCACATGCCTCTCTAGCTGAATCATTCAGGGCTTTCTTTAAGGCTTGCCACTGAATCTCCAAGGTTTGATTCCTGTTCTCAAACTCTTTCATTTTTTCTTCAATAATCTTTGTGTATTTCAGTCTACAGTTAACATCTGAGAGCTGCTCAACTTTTTTTCGCTTTAAAACTTTCTTACATATTATTCTTTTCAATATCAAATTTAATTTTATCCTGCTCAAGACTAAATAGTGATCACTTCCAATTTCAAATTCTCTCTACACTCTGCGTCCGGCACCAGGGAGAAAGCATCACTATCAACAATAACATAGTCAATGATACTTTTCTTATTCCTTGCCTCTTCTCTCCATGTGAATTTGTGCACATTTTTATGTTGGAACATGGTGTTAGTAATAACCAGTCCATGTCCTGAGCAGAAATCCAACAAGCATTTGCCATTATTATTAGCTTTGCTCATTTCTCCAAATTTTCCAAAAATATTTCTGTATGTATCACAATAATTTCCAACTCTGCTATTTAGATCCCCAACAAGGACAAACTTTTCCTTTTTCATTTTGTCAGTTGCTTTTTTCTAAAGCATCAAAAAATTTCTCCACTTCTACTTTAGTAGAACCTTCTGTAGGACCATAGGCACAAATAAGTCTCATTGTCCAATTCCCCATTCTGATATTTGCCCACATCACTCTACTTAAGACTGCCTGCCCAAGAAGATTAGCCTCGTATTTTGTGTTGAATACTATGCCTACTCCTTTTCCTTGATTGTCATTTCCTGAATATAATATTTTGTATTTATTGTTCAGAAAGATCTCACCAGTTTTTATCTTTTTTGTTTCAGTCACCCCTATTATGTCGATCTGGTACTTATCTAATTCCTCAGCTAGCTCCATTTCTTTGCCATTCAGGCTTCTTATGTTGATAGTACTGATCTTTAACTGTGGTGATGTTGAGTTGGGGTGTGTTTTCAGATTTGTTCCAGTAGCAGACTTTTTGCTGTTTGCCCTGGTTCCCTGGCGAAAACAACGGGGGCCTTGTTTAACCGGGCGACGCCCAAGCCGAAATGAAATTTTGTCATGTTGTACCATCATTTTTTTATTTTAGTTTAACCAATAAGAATACAATTTGGTCAGCTAAATCCTAAATTGCCAGCCCATCCTTGTTCGTTGAGTATCCAAGTAGGTATCCAACAGGGTGCACCACGAGAAGGTGAGGATTGGACAATTGGTCAGAAGCCCTGGTCGGTTCTCTGCAATTCTTGAAAGGCTATGTGGAGGTCTCCTCTCAGTTATATATCTTTGACGTTTAAGCACCCAACATCTGATTCTTTATCGTGTAATTTAAAATTAACACGTGGAAAATTTTAGGATGATGAATTGGATGTGATGGATTGTTTCGTGATAGGCCAAAATTTAGTTTCTATCTTAAATAATATTATTATAATTATTATTATCATCATCATCACATCCTCTATGGAGTCAGCAGACTCATTATCAGAAATTCATTCACCCAACAACATATTTATCATACTGAACCTTAATAATCCTTGATACTCCCTGCATTAATGTGTTCTGCTAATACATTTTATTCACCCACAATTCTCCAAGTAAAAAATCTACTCATTACACCCTTCTTTTTCAACACTCTTATATAACTTTCATGACCTCGGATTCTTCCCCCTCTTGCTTTCTACTCTTTTTATAATCCCTTATGTATTAATCCAATAAAATCCCTTTACAAACTTAAACATCTTTATTATATCACCTCTTTTCTTCCTATTCACCAAACTCTGCAACAATCCAGGTTTCTTCAACCTTTCTCCATTGCCAACAGTCCAGAACCCTGATATTGTCTTAGTCACTTGTCTCTGGATCCTCTCCAATGTTTCCACATCACAGGTGAAAACTAGGTAACCAAATCTGTGCGCAATAATTCAAGTGTGATCTGATCAGTGCTTTATAGTGTCACAACCACCTTCTTGTTTGTCAGTCTACTTTGTTGACAGTCTGATGTCAACCATTACTCTCGAATGTCATCCACTTCTTTGAGTACAGTGCCATCAGTATAGGTACACAGCATTGTATTTCTACATTCCAAAATGCAACACATTACACTTATAAATATTAAAACTACAATCCTACTCATTTGTTCAAGCCAAAAGTCTATTCAAATTTTATTGAAAGGAATTAACATCAGAAGTGCTACTTATAATTTTCCCCGACTTTGCATCATCAGCAAACAGCTGAAGATTCCAAGTTATTTCACATGATATATCATTTAAAAACAAGTTAAACAGCAAGGTCCAGTAACAGAACCCTGTGGCATTCCACTTGTTATCCTCCTGTTTTCAGACACTCCATCATACACAACTTGCTAGTATCGTTCAGATTCAATCTCTGACTCATCTAACCAATCCGTGGATAGGCTTATGTGTTCGTCACACATGTTGAATTGGATTTAAATGGTATTGATGCAAACATAGATTGATAAGAAAATAACTATTTATTAACTTAAAAGCAAATATTTCGCTGGTATTATATCCAGCATCTTCAGAGCACACAAACAAAGTTTGTTACAAATGCGAGACAACCACAATTCAGTGTAATAGTGGGGCTAGTATAAGTAATTGCAGTGTGCAACACAAGACTAAAGTCCTAATATGGCACTATCTAACTTTAAAAAAAAAAAAAAAAAATAGTAATCCAAAGTTTTAAAAAAAATATAGTAGTCCAAAGTTTGAAAAAAATAAAATTAAAATAAATAAATAT
Source organism: Typopeltis vanoorti (assembly GCF_054136105.1). Lineage (NCBI taxonomy): Eukaryota > Metazoa > Arthropoda > Arachnida > Uropygi > Thelyphonidae > Typopeltis > Typopeltis vanoorti. Next base: position 23,866,249 of record NC_143574.1, on the reverse strand, counting down.
TACTTTGGTCTTAGGAAAACTGTCTCCCAAATCTTTGGTAGATTTATACAGCCATACTTGTTAAGGTTTCAAGTATGTTTTAAGGCTTCTGTTGATTCCAGGAACAACCTCTCTGACTTGTGGAAGCTTCTGTGCAGTACTTTTGTTTTTTTCCAATTGATCCTGTGTGCAGGGGTATCCAAAGCATGGTCTGCCAGACCCGACTTGCCATAACAAAAGTGCCGGTTATGTTTTTTGTGTTCACTGAGTTGGATGTCCACAGTTCTTCCTGTCTGTCCGTAGTAGGCTCGATAACAAGAACAGGGCACTTCTTGGACTCCTGGATGTGATAAAGAAGTGAATCTGTCCTTAGGTGAACGGATGAGAGTTGCCAATTTCGCATAATGTTTAAATACAGTTGCCAGTTGGTGTTTGTTAAGCACCCTAGATATCTTTTCACATGTGCTTTTAATGCATGCTAGAAGACTACAACAAACCTATCACCATCCCGTACATTAAAGGCACATCTGAAAAGATATCTAGGGTACTTAACAAACGCTAACTGCACACTGCATTTAAACCTTATGTGAAATTGGCAACTCTCATCCATTCATCTAAGGACAGATTCACTTCTTTATCACATCCAGGAGTCTATGAAGTGCCTTGTTCTTGTCATCGAACCTACTACGGACAGAGAGGAAGAACTGTGGACATCTGCCTCAGTGAACAGAAAAAATATATCTGGTACTTTTGTTATGGCAAGTCGCATCTAGCAGACCATGCTTTGGATACCCCAGCACACAGGATCAATTGGAAAAAAACAAAAGTACTGCACAGAAGCTTCTACAAGTCAGAGAGGTTGTTCCTGGAATCAGCAAAAGTCTTAAAACATACTCCAAACCTTAACAAGTATGGCTGTATAAATCTACCAAAGATTTGGGAGACAGTCATCCTAAGACCAAAGTAATATTTATTTATTTTAATTTTATTTTTTTCAAACTTTGGACTACTGTTTTTTTTTTTAACTTAGGTGGCACCTTATTAGGACTTTAGTCTTAAAGTCTTTAGTGTTGCATGCTGCAATTACTTATACTAGTACTTATACTTATACAAACTTTGTTTGTGTGCTCTAAAGATGCTGGATATAATACCAGCAAAATATTAGCTTTTAAGTTAATAAATAATTATTTTCTTATCAATCTGTGTTCACATCAATACTGTTTATATCCAATTCATCATCTAACCAATATTCTATCCATTCCCATTCTCAGCAGCTTGTGTATACACCAACTTATGTGGTAATCCATCAAACGCTTTTGCAAAGTCCAATAATATCACTGTATATTATTCTCCCTTATCTAACACACTTGTTTTCTTATAAAATGCAAATAAATTGCTAAAACAGAACCTATCCTTTACAAATCCATGCACCATCATAAAGAATACTATGTCCATTAGCCCATTCTTATATTCTATTCCTAACCAATCTGTCCAACACCTTGATCACAAAACTGCTGTTATACAAACTAGTCTATAATTGGAAACTTCTGTCCTAGAACCATGTTTGTGGAGTGGTACTATTTTGCCTTCTTTCCTCTCCTTAGGAACCTTAACGACTACTAGACTGTCATTAAATAACCAGGCATAACTGTTGTGCACATTCCTTAAAAATATGTGGTGATATATCATCCATTCCCACAACCTTATTAACATCCAATCAACACCTCATGCACCTGATTATATGATGTTATATAAAGTCGAAAAAAATTATTCTTTGGTTGAGTGACTGGTAAATTCTGTTAATTTGGACAGTAAAATTTGTTTAGTTAACAAGAAAAGGTAATTAAGTAATTCACATAATAGCATATACTTTTTGTTTCTCAAGTTGCTATTCTGTTACTATAATGCTACAAAAATTATACATCACTCCAGCTGTTTGTGATTAGGAGAATAAGAACTTGCACAAGCATTTCTTTCTTTTTTTTTATTTTTATTTTATGAAAGTTGTTTTTGACATAATGTTATACTAATTTGGAATCTGTTTGTTAAAATAGTTTTAAGTATACTATCTCTTTTATATTGCTCCTCTCACATGATAGTCCACAAGGCTTATGACAAATCAGCGCTATATGTGGGCAGGAGTAGGGAGAATAATAATATTGTTGATGCTCTTCTTGAAGAGCTCGAGGTTGTAATCTTTGGGAAATAATTCACATGAAAGGCTGTTCTATGGAACTGAGGCAGATTGAATTGAAAGATACATAGTAGTAGCAGGTTTAGTGAATCAGCAATTCAGTTGTAAAAGGATGCTGGGTAGTTGTTGCTTGTGTTATTGCAGGTTTAGTAGAAATAGAGAATATGATCGATGCTAGTTCTGCTGAATAGTGGTGCCCATGGAAATATCTATGAGAGAAAGGGGGGGGGGGAAGAGAGAGAAATGGGAATTCATTGATTAACCAGAGTGTCCTCTTCTGGATAGCATTAAAATTTTTTTAGAGAAGTTTTTGGTGCACTAGTCCAAATGTGATAGTGGTATCCAAGGTATGGCAGATTTTGGATTTGTGCAAAGCTAAAAGTTGGACAGATGTAAAGTAATATGTCGAGCAAAAATGGATGTGAAATATATATATATATATATATATATATTTTTTTTTTTTTTGTAAGCCAAGGATACTAGAAAAGTAATGTTTGTGTCAAGAAAAGGTTAGGATTAAGTGTCAGTCTGTGAAATTAATTTGACTGTTAAGCTGAGCATTATCAATGAAAAGAGGAGAAGAACTGAGGATTTTTTTTGTGGTGGTGGTGGGGGGAAGAATTGTATACTGGAAGCTCTGACAATGAATAGCTTGTCGAATTAAATCTACCCACCCACTGTTTCTGCTATGGTTAACTAACAAATGTCTAAAAGGAAGAGCAGTATAATGATGCCCATGACATTTTTTATTACTGTTTTTAAGATAGTTTTGAAGCTCTGACAGTGAATAAGTTGTCAATTAAATCCACTCATACACTGTTTCTACTACAGCTAACTCACAAATGTGTAAAAGGAAGAACAGTATAATGATGCCCATGACTTTTTTTTTATTACTGTTTTTATGGTAGTTTTACAAACATATATAAAAAAAAGTTTTTATGCAGAGATTCCAGTAGATGATGAATCACATAAAAAGTATAAATGACTCCCAAGATGCCATCTCCACCATTAGTGAGCAAATAGTAGTGGGGCCTGAATCAAAGAAATCAGAGCAGAGTACTGTGAATATAATAAATATATCAGCATAATAAATATATAAATGTATATCATTATCATCATTATTAGATTTGAACAGTTTACATGTGTAAAAACATTTCGCATCAAATGTTAATATTTTAACATAGTGTCATTGATAACTAAATGAAACATATTTTGATAGCTTTCACAAAAGGAACAGCAAATTACAAAACATGAGCAGTCTACTACAAAAGAGGTGTATCAGCAAAACTTAATAGCTGATCGCATGAGGCATTTTGAAGCTCAGGGACATTTAAGTGAAATGTTGCAACAAGAACTAACACAAGCACAGGTATTTATTTCCTTATATGTACAATATCTTTTTGTAATCTTGTAGTAACTTGGAAACTGTTTGTTGGGATAATTTATTAGTAAGTAATTCATATTGAAGATAATTTTCTTTAATATCTGAACTTTACAAATGAAATTTTATTAGTGAAAAAAACTCATCACACAGCAAATCTTGATATAAATTTATATAATTATTAATAAAAAAAAAACAATTTCAGGTGGATACCCTAATAATGCTGCATATTTTTACATTGAGTTTTTTATTCCTTAAATATTATATAACATTCACTATCATAAAAATAGTCTTCTATTTTTGCTTGTTTCCATCTACTGCTGTATATTGACCTTCCCCATAACTTTCGAATTCTTTCTGTCCTAGCCAATGTCAATTATCCCATGTCAAACCTTTGTAGATCATCCCTCGAACTTGTTCTTTGGCAACCTTTCCTTTTCTTGGTATCCGCTCAGTACTTAATTTTGTCCACTTTTCATCTGTAGTTTATTAATATGGCCAGCCCATCTCCACTGTAAAACTGTTATCTGCTACTTCAGTCATCTCTCTAATTTCTATTATTTCTAATTCTATCACTTTTTGTTATGTGCAGCATTCTTCTCTCCAAAACTCTCTGGGCCACATATAGGTAAACAATGGAATAGTGTATGTATGTATTAAATAGCTAAATAGCTTTCTATTTATATTATTCTACTTTTAGGCTGACAGAAAAAGGTAATTGGAGTGAATATATGGAAAACGAAAATGGAAAAAACAAAATATAATACATATAGCAAACTGGAACATAAAAGGTATAGCATATAAAGAAATAGAATCAGACCAAATATTAAATGAAAGAAATTTTCAAATAGCAGTAATCACTGAAACAAAAAAGAAATTAAAAGGAATCTTGAGAAGTGAAAATTTTAATGTAATATATAGTGGAGTTGACAGAAATCAAAGAGCACAAGCAGGAGTTATGATTGGATTCATAACTGCCTTTCAAAACAGTTACATTATCAATTTATAAAATTTTATTTATAAATTTAATAAAAACATTATAAATTATGGGAGGAAAGAATAATAGAAGCAAGACTAAAAATGGATAGAGGTTATCGAACAATAATTGGTTTGTATGCCCCAGAAGAAGGAAGAGAACATTATAATCAGAGAATTTTATAATCAGTTTCAAAATATATATAATAAAATAAATAAATAATAATTATGTAATATTAGCAGGAGACTTACGAAAACATAAAATTAAACACCGAATTGAAGTTAGAAGAATTTCTAAATTTCTATACAGAATTGTGGACAGGTAAATATTTTAAAAAAAGATAACTGGCAAACATTTAATGATTTAATACACATAATTAAATTTATGACCATTAAATCTAACAGTATATGGTATAATTCCCAGCACAGGTCAATAACAAGTTACCTAATGGGTCACACAGTATCACTCATATATCATTTATGCATAAATATCTAATTAAATCTTCACCTTTCATTACATATGGGGTCTATTCTTTCACAATATTATTATGATACTTGAAGCATATATAACCATTATTTTCAAGTTATGAAAGTCATGGATTCTATGATGCATGAACTTCGAATCAGTAATTCTCTCAATGCATGCTTGTTCACCGTTAATGTTTTATATATAAATGTGATATAAACAACTTCCTCAAGCAGCATGTGACAGAAGGAAGTCAAGGTCAAAGAGTGTTAGATTTGATTATAGTCTCAGAGGGTGTTTCAGTTAAGGACGTAACTATTCTGCCTTTGGTGACAGTGATCATGCCATACTCACTTGGGAAGTGACTAAGTTTATAAATGTTCCATACATGCTAAACTACAAAGCAGGAAATCGACCAACTGAGGGGGGTATACTGACTTCAGCGGAATAATATCAGTTGCTGGATGGGAAGAATATTGACAGTGCATGGAAAGCATTTAAAAAATACTTAATTTAAAAATTAAATTAGAAAATAATGTGCCACAAGAGTTAAAAGAATAAATAGGATAGGAGTCAAATGGATGTATAATCTTATTAAACAAGAAATTTGTAAGAAACTGATGATGTGGAAGGAATACCTTGTGCATAAGGATGATGGCTTTGCAAGTTAAAGAAAATCCACAAGAATTCTATCGATATGCTGCAAATAAAAGAAAAAACAAATATGAAAGAATAACTCTTCTGAAGAGGTAGCAGTGTGAGTTCACTGCTATCTCTTCTGAAGAAACTTAGGTGTATGAAGAGGAGGTATTAGAGCAGTTGTATAAACTGAATAAGAATTCAGCAATAGGGAATAGGATATCAGCATGGGTGCTAAAAGAGTGTTCAGCTGAACTGGTTATTCCTTTGACCAGGCTATATCATTTGAGCCTCAGAAGAGGGAAGATTCCACAGAAATGGAAAGCATTCCACAAGCAATGGAAAGGTGTGTAGGGTAATCCCATTGCACAAGGGTGATGCAAAGATCAATGTATCCAACTATTAACCAATCAGTATCTGAGGAGTCATGGTGAAGATTTTGGGAAAATTGGTTAGGGCTCAAATTCATAAATGGGTTGACAGTAAATCTCTACTTTGCAATGAACAACATGAGTTTACTAAGGGAAGGTCGTATTTTAACAACTTGATCGCATTCTATAATAATGTTACCATTGAACTAGACAAGGGGAATGAATACACTACAAATTAAAGATGCCAAGAAATTATATCCTTGGTTTAATCCTTTATCCAAGTGTAAGCAAACAAAGTTTGCACATGAAGTAACTTCACAACTGGAGCAACTCGTACATAGAGACTAATGACTTCACATCACTTGCCTTAGTATGGATACACTTAGTATGAAATGAATACACCATGACATTTTTGGATTTTGCTAAGACTTTTGATAGAATACAGCATAGAAAACTGTTGTATAAATGGAGAATATGGGTTTGGATTATAAAATATTAGCATGAATAAGAGGATGACTGATTCACAGATATCAAAAAGTGCTATATGTGGGATGTGAATCTGCAAGATTTAAGGTAAGTAGTGGTGTACCACAAAATCAGTCCTTGGTCCACTGTTATTCGATCTGTACATTAATGATATTGGGAAGGATATGACAAGCGACATACAGCTATTTGCTAATGACGCAAAGATAGGTAGGATAATCAGGGATGCAGTACTTTTGAATAGGCTGGAATCGTGGACATGGGAAAATGGATGTCAGTTCAATGTCAGTAAATGTAATATCTAATCATGCACTTTAGCATGATTAGATATCCAGTGTTTTATTATATTGGTGCGAATATGCTAGAAGAAACTGATCAGGCTAGGGATCTTGGAGTGTTAGTAAATAGCAAGTTGAAGTTCAGGGTCCATGTAGCAAAGATTTCAAACACAACTTAAAAGATAATTGCAATGCTGAACTTTAGATAAGGATGTCACAAGAGAAATAGGGATGATATGATTGAGACTTACAAACTTCTGAAAGGGTCATATTGGATTTCAATTGATGGAATTTTTCGCTTTATGGAGGGTGGGGAAAGGACAAGAGGGAATCCTTGGGAGCGGGGAATGAATGCTGCTAAGAAGAGGGTGAGGGCTTCATAGGGTGTTGTGTGATTGGAATGCCATTGGATATTGTGTGTGCAAGCAGTGTGAATGAATTTAAGAACAAGTTTGATAACTGGCGCGTGTAGTATGTGGCCTTCCCTGACTGCCTGAAGGTCTCGCTTAATAATATGTTGGTGATGGCAGATAAAGATCTAAAATTTAAATGACATACCAAAATTGTGAGGACAACACAATGATTCAGAGGACACTGACTTGTAGAAATAAGGAGATTCTGGTTCCATTCTATAAAGCTCTCATTAGGCCACATATGGACTGCTATGCACAGATCGGCTCACCTGATTTTCAAAAGGATGAAGAGATGCTGGAGAGTGACCAGAGGCAGTTGACCAAAATAATTCCTGATCTCTGGAATGTTGAATATGAAGAAAAGTTGAGATGATGCAATTTCCCAGAGTCTAATGGATAATAGGAGAAAGATGGGTTAATCAGGGAGAACAAGCGGTCATCTTGGAAGTTGTATAAGGAGGGTGTGAGAAAGGGACCGAGAAGCATGTTTTTTGCATGGACAGTTGTGAATGCATTGCCTGAGAGCATGGTGTCTACAGAGAAATTTGATGGGTTTAAGGCACAGTATAATGAGCTGTGTGTATGACAAAAGGGATCTCCTAGATGAGTCTTTGACTCCATGGAGTCTTAGAATAATAATAATATTGTTATTTTACAAAGGAATCGATTGTCCATTCACACAGTTTAATTGCATTAACAAAAATGTAATTTAAAGAGCAAAAATTAAGTTTACATAAATTTTAGTTAAACAAAATTTAAATCATTTAATTAATGGCTTTAATTAAATAAAATACCATAGGTTTGACATATACAGATGTGGGGTACATTAAATGTGGAGTAGGATATCCCCCCACATACCAATGTATGTGGGGGGATATAATATTTACCTTCTCTATAATAATGTTTACCTTCTCAATAGAATCAGTTTTAACTATGAATGACTCTTTCGAAAAAGTTCAGAACCTCTGATACACCATCCAAATTTAAATCAGAATGACTCTCCATTCTAATTCCAAAGTTTGCAACATTCTCGTTCTATGTAAATATCAGAAATAACTAATTATGTATTTTTCGAGGTATTTTTTGTTATTATTTTCTATCATTTCCTAGCTTGCGACACCAATTGTATTTTAATAGGTGATCCATCGAATGTTCATTACTTGTATTCCATTCCTATAATTGTTTGTGTGACACTGAAGATGTACTATTAGTTTTAATATGAAATATCTGTACCTTTATTAATTAAAAGTTATTACTGTGGTCTTATGTGTTCTTTTAATAATTATGTATTTCATATAATCTTTCTATTAGGCAGTACTTACTATTATAGGTTAACTGATTTGTTGCATTCCATCTCTTTGAATTGCTTGCCTGTTACACTCTGACAATGTATTGTTAATTTCATTATAATTTTTGAAAAGATTGAAAATTTTGCAAAATAATTGGAAAAGACTTGCTGTTAGGAAGCTCCTGAAAGATTGGTGATTTTTGTTGATTTATTGAGTGTTTTCTTAGATTTTTGAGTGTTTTCTTAGATTTATTGGTATATTTTTAGTATATTATTATAGTTTTTAGTGTATTTATTATACTACAGCTAATAACATAATTGTAGAAATATTATAAGTTATTTCTACACTTAAGAATGGCACGTCACAACACGCAGTGTCTAAAGCTCAAGTTGTTACTACAGAGGACAATGTTTGTCTCAATGAGCATTGCTACAGATAATAATTTATTCGAGGATAATCTGACATTGGAGATATTCCCATTAACAGAAATTATTATAAAATCGACCAGAGAATTAGAAAAAGTGAAAAAAACGTTTAACAAAATAAGAGGAAGAATCAGAACAAGAAGAAGCACTGAACTTGGTAATCATTATAGTAATAACAACAAGGCAAATAAATTAAAATCTAAGAATAAAGAGATGATATAGTATGGTGATTCAATCTTAAAATTTCCACTTGCCAAAGGAATCACTAATTCTAGTTTCCTAGGGGTGAAAATTAAAGATATGACAAATATAATTGAAAAACAGAAAAGAAAAGTAAAAGAAATGGTAGTTCTGATAGGAAGAACTAATAATCTAACTAGTTACAAATATAGTATGAGAGAGGATATGAAAGGTCTGGTGGAAGAAGTGAGAAAAAAATGTGAGAGAGTAAAAATTGTACATTTGTTTCCTGGATATGACAGTACTGAGTTAAGAAGAAGGACATTGATAGCAAGTGATTCTATGTACAGACTGTGTCGAAGAAATGGATGTGAGTTTTTAGATGTGTGGAGTGTATTTAATGGCAGAAAAGACCTGTATAAGAAAGATAGCCTGCATATGAATTCATATGGCATCAGGAGCCTGGAAAAATTACTTATTGGTGTCAGACCTAATGCAGAGATTCATCAAAGGAGAAATGTGAAAAATGTGTGTAAAAGTTCAGCTATGGTATGCAAAAGTGATAAAGATATGAATGGCTTTGAACATGGTTATGTATCTAGCGAAGGAGTGGGAAAATATACTTTGTGTTGGGACTTCGAAAATGCATCTCGAAAAGGAATGAAAATATATGCTTTGAATTTGGACATTCTGAGTGTGTGTCTCGAGAGAGAAAAGAGAAAGTTCTACAACAAAGCCAAATAAATTGCATATCTAATTATGAGAATAGGCTAGGGGGTAATTTCTTATGTCTACACACAAGTTCCAGGAGCATCAAAAACAAAGGGCTGAGTTCATTGCTTTATTGAATATGATGTTGCCTAAGATTGTTGGCATTAGTGAAACCTGGAGAATCAGATAAGGTAACTAGGATCGAGCATAATGGGTATACTATTTTCAGGAACGACAGAAGAGATGGCAAAATAGGGGGGGGGGGATTGTGTACTACTAATGATATCAGATGACTTAAGTCCATTTAGGTTAGAAACACAAGAAAACAATGATGGTGCTAATGTCTCATGTAGCAGTGAATTTGAGTATCTGGTGTGAAGTGGAGGCTAATAGAATGAAATATAAGGTGGGATGTTGCTACAGACCTGGTGGCTCAGTTGCAGGGGAATGAAGAAATGCGTTGCCAATTTAGCCTTATGTCTATTAAACAAGTGATCATTATGGGTGACTAATTTTCCAAACATTGATTGGGTAGAAAAAGAAGTCTTATGATAAGAAGGAAGAGGAATTTATTGAATTGTTGCGAGACAACTTTCTCAAGCAGCATGTGAAAGACTGAACTCAAGGTCAAAGAGTGTTGGATTTCTTCATAGCATCAGAAGTCTTATGTTAAGAATATATGACTATTTTACCACCAGTTGGTGGCTAATCATTCCATGCTTTCTTGGGAAGTATCTAATTATATCGATGTTCCCATTAGAGGATATATGTTGAACTACAAAGCTAGAAAATATGATAAACTTTGGAGAATACTATCTTTGGTCCCATGGTATCAGTTACTGAATGGGGGAAAAAAAATTATCAATGTGTGTGGTAATCTTTGAAAAAGTGTTTCAAATGCATCACCATCTGATTTTATACCTATTCACAAAGAATAGATAAATAGTTCGAGAGTGAAATGGATGTGCAACCTTATTAAGCAAGAGATCCACAAGAAGAAGATGATGTGGAAAGAATATCATGAAAATGAGAGTGAGATGAGTTACGAAATATATAAAGCTCAGGCCAGAAAAGTAATGAGTATGGTCCGGAAAGTTACATTGAAGTATGAAAAGAAATTGGCTCTGCAAGCTAAAGGTAATCCAAAAGAATTTTATCCTTATGCCACAAGCAAAAGAAAGAAAGAATGAATATGCAAGAATAACTTTAATGAATGCAGATGGTATTCTAATGTTAGAAGATAATGAGATTGTTCAATTAATGAGTGCTCACTTTGCTAAGATATATCAACCAGATATATTTATCATGGTGAACAGTGCTACTGCTACCTTAGATGAAGAGTTAGATTTGTAAACCTTGACATGTAAAGATAACAAAGTCATTTTGCCTCTTTATAAGGTTTTGATAAGACCGCACCTGGATGATTGTGTGCAGATTTGGTCTTCAGCGTTTCAAGGGGTGGAAAGGGTGCAAAGAAGAGTTACAAAGATTATATCTGGATGGGATTTGGATTGAAGAAAGATTGCAAGTATGTGGATTTGATGCTCTGGTTAACAGGCAAAAGAGGGGTGATATGATTGAGGTCTATAAACTGTTGATTTGATGTTATAGGAAATCGTCAGATTAAATTTTACATTATATGGAAGGTTAGGAGAGAACACTGGGTCATCCATGGAAGTTCAATAATAATAATTATTATAATTATATTATATTATTATTTTTTGCCTATTTCTGTGTCTAACATGTTTTTCTCTCAAATCAATCAACAGATAAGTCATTAACATTCAGTAGAAGCATGCTTATATAATAGCACCTTTTTGAAAAATGTGATTCTTCCAAATGGGATCTTCCAGTAATTAGTTATCTAGTTGATTAGATGTTTTTAAACTTATGTTTATTGTTTAAAGTTGTAGTACCATAGCTTCTAACTTTCAAAGCATTTGTCGTTTGAATTTAAAATATTTTGTTCTTCTTTCAGGACAGAATTAATGCTTTATCAGCGCAGAACACAGAATTGAGAATGGTATTAGCTAGACAGGCTGAAAACACTGTTTACAGGGTGGACAGTAATAAAGAGGAGCGTGATTCATCAAAAAAAAATGATCTGGTAAGTCCTTCATTTATTCAAGATCTAGGTTTGAATCCCATCCTGGATGCAAAGAACCTTTATTAGGACTTTTCAACTAATAAACAACTGTTTGGATTATCAGATGACCAGACAGTTCACCTACCATTGAAAGTGAGTTTCCTGGTCTTTTATGGAATTTGTGAGATTTTTTTTTTTGTAGAAACTCAGGTTTTTCTTCCTGTAAGGCCAAATGCATGCATGCAATTGACAATCTTTTGTAGAAAAAAATTTTGTATTTCATAACATTTATTACGTTTCTGTGAGGTCAAGTTACTTGACTATGACAGAACATTAAACCTAATGCATAAGAAGAATATGTGATAATTATTATTATTACATGGAGAAATCTGTGGAGTTCATAAACTCATCAAGGGAGGCCTTAAACATTATGCTTAGCACTATCCAGTATTTCCACAATATTTATCATGCTTTGCTTTGAACTTATTTACAATCATGGAACTCATTACAGACTCCAGTAACCTATTCCATTTATTCACCATTCATCAAGCAAAAAATCTAATCCTCACTCCCTTGTTAACACATTTTTTTTTTTCAATTTCTAAGGATGATCTCTAGTTCTTCCACCACTAGACCTATTCTGAAATACTTCCTCTGTATCAGTCCTTAAAAGGTTTTCAGCAGTGTACATCACTGAATCATATAACTCCCTTTCTGCCTGTCAACCAATTTCTGTAATCCACAGGATTTTATCTTATCCTCATTAGGTGCATTCTGTAGATCTGCCACAATCTTGGTGACTTGCTTCTAGATCCTCTCTACTTTCTCATCCCCAAGAAGCCCAGGGTGATCTGTGTACAGCAGTCAAGATGGAATTTTATCAAGGCTTATAAAGAAATATAATAACTTGCTTATCTCTGCTCATCATGGTATTCTTCAGTAACCAAGTAATCTGATGAGTTGTTTTAGTCACTTTTGCAGTATGGTGTATGCCCTCTAAACTTCAACTTGCTATCCACCAACATCCTCAGATGTCTGACTTCATTAATTTCTTGGAGTATAATTTCATCAGTAGGTATACAGCTAGTAATCTTTTCTCCTCAAAATGCATAACCTTATGCTTTGCTACATTAAACTGATATTCCATCTCCTTTGTCCATACTGCCAATCTGATTAAATCCAAAATTTTAACATCATCTTCACTCATTGTTGCTCTACTCAATTTTGCATCATCATTAAACAACTGAATATTTCTTCTCTGATCATTTCCTATATCATTAATGTACAATTAAATAGAAATGGCTCAAGTGCAAGTACAAAACCGTGCGTCATTGCCACTAGTTACACGCCTGTTACTGAACAGGCTCTACTCTTGAATAAACTGTCTAGTATCTTTGTCTCTCTTTCTATCAACTGTCCTCTTATCCACGTCACCAACTTCATCTCTATACCCATTTGCTGCAATTTATCAGAATTTCATGTGGTATCCTGTCAAAAGCCTTTCCAAAGTCCTGCATTGCTCATTGCCTTTATTCAACTCATCTGTCACTGTATTATAAAAAGTGAGTTACTCAGGCATGACCAACTCTTTACAAAACCATGTTGCTCCTCATATAGTATCCCATTCCTGTCTACCCATTCCTGGATTTTTCTCTTAACAAACTCCTCCAATACCTTGAACACCACACCTGAGATACTGATTGGTTAATAATGTGCTACCTCAGTCTTGGAGTCTCACCTCCTTTATGCTATTTTCCCTTCTTTTCCACATTGTTTAATTTTCAGAGTTGGGCAAAAATTGTCATATTTTGGACATATTATGCGAGCAAATGACAGTCTGGAGAAGATGATGATGCTTGCTAAGGTTGATGGAAGCAGGAGAAGAGGAAGACCAAGAATTAGATGGGTGGATAGAGTTAAAAGAAGCAGCTGGAATGCACCTGGAAATTCTGAAAGATATGCCCAGGGACAGATCTGAATGGAGAGTGTATGTTCATAGAATCACCAGGAGTCGAAAACGACTCGATAGAACATAACACACAACATATAAACATTGTTCACAAGAGGTCTCAAAACCTATAACAGTGCAGTGCAGTGCCATATGTGGGCAGACAATTGGGAGAAGGAAGGAATCTGTTAAAGTGTGTGCATTCTTTGAAGAGTCGAAGGTTGTATGCATTGTATGTATAGGAAGACTGTTCCAAAGGATAGAGATAAGGAAGAGGATGAAGAGTTGGTTTGGTGAGTGAATGGTTTATGGATATTGACCAGCAGCTGCCTGTGTTTGTACATTTATGAGAGGGAGGTGGAGTAATAGTGGCATCCAGTTCGGTGGAACAGCTTCTCTTGAAATACTGACAGAAAAGACATAACATAGCTTATGATAAAGAAGTAGGAGGGAGTCGGTGGGAGAAGGGGATCTTCTGTTGAACAAACAGATTTCTACTGTATACAATATAGCATTCTAAGGGAAGTTTTTGATGCACCATCCCAGTCATGAGAACAGTATTCAAAGGCTGGGTAGATTTGAGATTTATGAAGTATTAAGAGTTGAGCTAAAGAGAAATGTTTTTTTTTTTTTTGAGACTGAACAGACTATGAACATAATGTGTTGATGCTAAGATAGTCTAAATGTGAAAGTCAGCTCAAGAAGAGAAAACTAATCTTGGTGATCAGAGGGTTATCAAAAAGTGAGAGTGAGGCATGGTCTTTCTATAAGATTAGTGTTTCATGTACTAGCCATAGAAGATCTTGAAGCTTCAGTCATCTGAGTATTACAAGCTCTTGTGAATGATGAAGAGGAATGGAGTGTACTATGAATAGGATTGGATGTTGGTGAGAAAAAATCATTGATAAATTAGAGAATGAGTTTAGGTAAAAGTGTAGCCTTGATAAGATATCAAGGCTACCTCAGCAAGATCTCTAATTTCCTTAAACCTCCAAAACCTCCTCATCCACCACATAAAAAACATGGTGTCTACAAATCAGCTATACCAGTGGGTTGTGCTGCATAGGACTCAAGCAAGTTGCAAGAGGCATGCAGGTCTTGAACACATCGAGGATGTGGAGAACAAAAGAAAACCCAAATCAGGACCAAAACTAAACATCAAGTATTCCAAATAGATTACAGATTCTTCTTATGAGCAGGAGTTGGCGAAAATAATTAAGCACCTTCAACAGTGCAACAAGAAACAAGGAATGGTTTTTTATCAAGTTTAGTCTTCTCTCATTAAACATGATACACATATAGTTGCGTCTAGTTCACCGAAGACCACAGACCAAGAAATACTTTTATATCTCATGCATGCTTCCCATTGCTGTTCCTGCTTTCAAATATTTCATTGTGCATATTACCTGTTTTTAATCTACTTTTTTTTAAATTTATTCACTGTTGTTTTTCTCCTAATGTGGTGAAACATGTGAATTTCACAAAACTAGTTGAGTAGTTAATGAACTGTTTCATTTCCATCTGTTTTACGCAGTAAGAATTGCAACTCAATTGTTTCATTTCCATAGTTGTGCAGCACTATAGGTATGTAACCATCATGGATGGGAGATAAATTTGATGTCTGTGCGAGAGAAGTAAAGGCACCAAAAAAAAGGGGGGGGGGGAGGGCACAAAATTAAGTTTTAAAAATCAGTTCACTATTTCAAACACCATCCACAAATGCTGTATACCAGCATGATATGTATGAAACCATACATATCGTGCAATCTGAAACTATCAGCACCATTGAAAATTGCACATCTGATGTTAGACCCTGCATGATGTCATTAATGTATAGATTGAAGAATAATGGCCCAAGGACTGAACCCAGAGGTACACCACTGGTTACCTTAAATCTAGTAGTTTCACACCAACTGTATATCACTTTTTGATATCTGTCTGTCAAATATACCCAGATCAAAGTTAAGAGTTTACATTCCAATCCCATATTATCCAGTTTATACAACAGCCTTTGGTGTGATATCCTATCAAATGCCTTAGAAAAATCCAACATTATCATAGTATATCCATTCCCTTTATCCAACTCGGCTATAACATTGTTATAACCTATGAGCAAATTGCTAAAACATAACCTTCCTTTAGTAAACCCCAGCTGCTGTTTGCAGGGTATAGCATGTTTGTCTACCCATTGTGCATGCAAGTTTTTACTAACTTCCCTAAAATCTTCAACTATCACACCAGAAATACTGATAGGTTGGTAATTAGACATATCAGTTTTTGCACCACATTTGTATAATGGAACTATAACACATTTCTTCCATTCCTGTGTTAAATTTCCTGAGCTGAGACTGAAGTTATACAAACGTGAAAGGCCTAGCCAATTTGGCTGAACATTCCTTTAGGCTGATATTCCATTTGTCCCAATAGACAAATTTTTATTCAGGTTATTAAACAGCTCTTCAACCTCATTTTCATGTACATCTAACTCTTCACCCAATGTAACAGTAGCACTATGCACCATGTTACATTTACCTGGTTGATATATCTTAGTGAAGCGAGCACTCATTAATTGAACAATCTCAGTTTCTAACATTAGAGTACCATCTGCATTCAGTAAAGTTATTCTTGCATATTCATTCTTTCTTTTGCTTGTGGCATAAGGATAAAATTCTTCTGAATTGCCTTTAGCTTGCAGAGTCAATTTCTTTTTCTACTTTCGTTTAGCTTTCTGGACAATACTCGTTACTTTTCTGGCCTTAGCTTTATATATTTCATAACTCATATCACTTTTATTCTCATGATATTCTTTCCACATCATCTTCTTGTGGATCACTTGCATAATGAGGTTGCACATCCATTTTGCTTCCAACCTATTCATTCTTCGAACACTAGGGATAAATTCAGATACTGTTTCATTTAAGCACTTTTTCAAAGATTCCCATTGCTGACATTTATTCCATTAAGTAACTGATATCATGGAACCAAAGATAGTATTCTCCTAAGTCGATCATAATTTCCAGTTTGTCATTCATTTTGTAACCTTTTCTAATGGGAACATCAATATAATTGCATACCTCCCAAGAAAGCAAGGCATGATCACTGTCACCAGTGGGTGGTAAAATAGTCATATTCTTAACATAAACCCCTTCTGACACTAAGCAAATCCAACCCTCTTTGGCCTAGAGTTCCTTCTTTCACATGCTACTTGAGAAAGTTGTCTCGCAACAGTTCGGTAAATTCCTCTTCATTCTTATCATGAAATTTCTCTTCTACACAATCAATGTTTGGATAATTTGTCATGTATAATGATCACTCATTTGGTACCCATAAGGCTAAATTGGTAATGCATTTCTTCATTACCTTCAACTGAGCTGCAGTTTTGTAGACTCAAACAAATAGACTCAAACTCACTGCTACATGGGACATTGTTACCATCATTGTTTTCTTGCGTTTCTACTCTAACTGGATTTAAATCATCTGATATCATTAGTAGTATTCAGGATTTAATCGTGGAGGGGAGAGAGCACTCAAGATTTTATTTGGGGGGGGGGGGGCGTATTGAGTAGATGATTTGAGAATACACACTACACATTGCATACGACCTGTGACAGCATCTGCAGTGATTGCCAATACATGATACCCATGATCTCCTCTAGCCTGGTTCAGGCAAATGTAGTAACACTCAGTCCACCCAAGCACTACTTTGTTCGCCTGAGTTCACAGTGTCTGTGATTCCTGAGAGCTATAGGGTATTCCCACCTTATTGTGACCGCTAATTCATAAGTAGTATAGAAAGAGAAGACACAACATAAATAAAAAAAAATGAATTTTAATTAGGAAAAGATTTTTGGAAAATTTTCTAGTGTTTTCCTTGGTTTACCCCCTCCCCGGGTGTGCCACTGGTATTACTCTTCCTCCTCTCCTATCTGTTCTGTCATTCCTAAAAATAATATACCCATTATGCTTGATCCCACTTACCATATCTGATTCTGATAGCCATGTTTCACTAATGCCAACAATCTTTGGCCACATTGTATTCAATAAAGCAACGAACTCAGCCCCTTTGTTTCTGATGCTCCTGGCATTTGTGTGTAGACATAATAAATTACCTCCTAGCCTATTCTTATAAAGTTAAAAAATGGAAACAGACTGAAGGATATAAGGTAGAGTTGCAAATAATTAATTTAAGAAATAAGAAAAAATATAAGGAATGAATTGCTGTATTTTGTGGATTCCTTATATTGAGAAGTTCGTATATATTTACTGTTGTGGTTTTGGGATTTTTGAGTGAATATTAAATGAAAAGCTATTCCTTGTTTGTGTGAAACTCACAGTTGCCAAGTAAAACCTCTGGAACATTCTATATATGTCTGAAACATTTCTGCTTCAGTACTGAATAGCTGAGTTTTATGAAGAACACTGTCGATATTTTTTGCTACATGTTTTAAATTTTAACTAAATATACTTGAAGTTAGGCATATGTTGTGGTTACACAGGTATGAGTTATTATATTATTATTCTCTGAGATCTCGAAGGAGTCAGGGACTCATCAAGGGTGGTTATAAATCACCTAAACCAACTGTTATACTTTCCTTTAAATTCACATTAGATGCACTCACTACCCCAGTTACAAACTATAGAGCATATGCTGATTATCAGAACTACACTGGTGTCCAAAAGCTAAGGATGATACATTTTTATCTGTACAGGACTGGGGTAAGGTAGTACAACACCAGGCAACTCGTAGCAAAGGTGGACCAAGCTAACATCACTCCTATGTCAGTATCTCCTTGCGGATATGTGTAATGTTATGCATTAAAGGGAAGGGCCACTACCCAGACTAGTTTCGACCTTTATTTAGGTCTCTTCAGTGGGAGCCAGGTCCAGAAGTGAAGATACCAGGCAGAAGCAGTGGCGAGATCATCTCTACCTATAGGAGTTGCCAAAAGGTGTGCCACCTTTTTATTAAATTACTCAGGATTTAGAATAAAGGATTTGCTCTGGATAAAGGATTAAACTAAATTTATTATAGTCTAACCAAGTGAAAAATAAACTTTCAACTTCTTCTCATTAGTTTCTCTGCCAATGTTGGGGTACCCCAAGGTTCTATACTTTCGTCCACATTATTCCTCCTATATATACATTAATGACTTTCTTGTACCAACTTCAAATCCTATCCAGTTTTCCTGATGATAATGCACTCAGTTCCTGTCTTCATTTGAAAAACCATATAATGCTCAATTGAATAAAGCTTCAAGATTGTAAACCACTAGTGCTTTTTTATGGAAGAAAGATCTTACTTAATCTCTCCCTTACTTTTGATAACATTCAAATCTCTAGTCAGGATCAATTTTCTATTCTTGCATTGACTTTCAACATTGAGCCTATTTGGGCACAAACACAACACACATCCACACTCTCCAGAAAAGCTGTACCCGATATTGTAATAATGCGTTTCTAATAAAGTAAACTTAATCATGTAACACTGTAATAGTATCCTATATACCCCTGGAATATATATATATATATCAGGAATTTTGTGATGATGATTAAAAATGTGATTAATACAATACTTTTTAGAAAATTTTAAAATTATGTTTAAAATGCATAAATTATAGGTAGCATCGTTGTCTGCTTCTGTGAGGCAGTTGGAAATGGAACGAGACCAGTTATTACGACAGTTAGAAGAACAACAAACCCATCGAACTAGTCTTAAAGCTCAAATGAAGGAGATAAAAGAAAATCAGATAAATCAAGGTCAGTATGTATGTGACAGTAAGATACCATTACTAATTATAAAATAAATAAATAAAGATTACTTTAAAAATAGGAAACTTATTGGAGCTAGCTATATGAGTACAATTTGTATTTAATCTCACTGTTGATATGGTAATGCCAGGGAGTCTAAGACAGCAATATCAGATGTTACTAAGCTTTGTATTTGCCAAAATGTATGTTTAACATTTACAGTGAATTCTCATGATTTGACCAAATGATGCTTTTGCTGATTATGAACTTAAAAAAAAAAAAAAAAAAAAAAAAAACAATGATTTTGACTTTATAGAATTTTAATGAATTTTGGAAATTTTCTTTTATGATTTATTTTATTTTTGTACAGATATTGACTATGACAAAAATTGAAATGGCAATTCTAATACGATGCCCATACTTAGAGTTTAAGTAGCTTTCAGAGTAGATAAGCTCTGTATTATTACTGAGCTAACATAATAAAAAAAATAACATATTTTGTAATAATTGTGCTTAATTTTGCAACAGTAGTTGGGCTTTCATGCAGCAATTGATGAGAAGTTTTTCTAACAGGCTGTTAAGTTACTTCAAACTTATGCTTGGGTATAGGACTAAAACAAAAATATAACTTCTTGTCAAGTATAATATGCATTATAACCAAGCAGAAAAACTTTCCACAACTATCTCTCATGTAGAGTATTCAATTAAGGTAATTATTAGATGACTGGAGATCACCAATTATTAATTTGGTGATCTCCAGGTCTGCTTTCATTTGTTTTGTTTAATGACTTTAAAGCCTATGTGAGAGGAGACCTCCACATAGCCTTTAAAGGAATGCGAAGAACCGACCAGGGCTTCTGACTTAATGTCCAATCCTCACCTTCTCGTGATGCACCCTGTTGGGTATCTACCTAGATACTGAATGAACGAGGATGGGCTTGCAATTTGAGATTTAGCCGACCAAATTGTATTCCTATTGGTTAAACCAAAAAACAAAATGATGGTACAGCATGACAAAATTTCATGCCGGCTGGGGCATTGCCCGGTTAAACAAGGGCCCTGTTGTTTTTGCCGGGGAACCAGGGCGAACAACAAAAAGTCAGCTACTGAAACAAATCTGAAAACATCCCCCAACTCAACATCACCAGAGTTAAAGATCAGTACTGTGAACATAAGAAGCCTGAATGGCAAAGAAATGGAGCTAGCTGAGGAATTAGATAAGTACCAGATCGACATAATAGGGGTGACTGAAACAAAAAAGACAAAAACTGGCGAGATCTTTCTGAGCAATAAATACAAAATGTTATATTCAGGCAATGACATTCAAGGAAAAGAAGGAGTAGCCATGGTATTCAACACAAAATATGAGGCTCATCTTCTTGAATGGCAGGTAGTGTCAAGTAGAGTGATTTCGGCCAAATATCAGAATGGGGAACTGGACAATGAGACTTATTTCTGCCTATTGTCCCACAGAAGGTTCTACTAAGGTAGAAGCGGAGGAATTTTTTGAGGCTCTAGAGAACGCTACTGACACAATGAAAAAGGAAAAGTTGGTCCTTGTAGATCTAAATAGCAGAGTAGGAAGTGATTGTCAGACATACAAAAATGTTTTGAGAAAATTTGGAGAAAAGAGCAAATAATAATGGCAAAGCTAATAATAATGGCAAATACCTGTTGGATTTCTGCTCAGGACATGACTGGTGATTACTAACACCATGTTCCAACATAAAAATGTGCACAAATTCACATGGAGAGAAGAGGCAAGGAATAAGAAAAGTCTCATTGACTATGTTATTGTTGATAGTGATGTTTTCTCCCTGGTGTAGGACACCAGAGTGTATAGATGATTTGAAATTGAAAATGATCACCATTTAGTCTTGAGTAGCATAAAATTGAATTTCATATTGAAAAGAATAACATGTAAGAAAGTTTTAAATCGAATAGAAGTTGAGCAGCTCTCAGATGTGAACTGTAGACTAAAATACACAAAGATTATTGAAGGAAAAATGAAAGAGTTTGAGAACAGGAACCAAACCTTGGAGATTCAGTGGCAAGGCTTGAAGAAAACCCTGATTCATTCAGCTAGAGAGGCATGTGGTGAAATTGTCTGCAAGGATAAAAAAATCAGAACTCCCTGGTGGACACAGGAAGTTAAAGACGCAGTGATGGAAAAGAAGAAAGCATATCAAAAGTTCCTGGCAAATAAGTCAGCTTTTACTCTTACAGAATACAGAGACAAATGTAAGAAAGCTAAACAGTGTGTAAAACTAGCTAAAAAGTCATGGGAGGACTTTGGCAAGAATATAGAAAATAAATATCAAGAAGGTGGCAAAATATTCTGGAGGTTGTTGAAGAAGCTTAGGAATGGAGGAAAGAGTGCTGTAAAAGGAGTTAGAGATGATAAAGGTGACATGAAAACAGGAGAAAAAGATATCCTTGAAGTATAGAGTAATTACTTTGAAAAACTGCTAAATGAAACAAGCAGTGATGACAGCACATTGATAAAAAAAACACTTACCAGGCATGCAGTCAGGAATACATATCCATACTTGAAGTAGAAAAAGCCATCAAAGGCTTGAAATGTGGAAAAGCAGCAGGAGTAGATGATATTCGACCAGAAATGCTGAAATATGGTGGTATAAAAGTCTTACAGTGGCTGCACTACATAGTTCAGATTGCTTGGACAAAGGGAAGAATTCCAGACGATTGGAGTAGAGCTCTCATAGTACCCATATATAAAAAGGGAAATAAAACTGAATGTGAGAATTACAGAGGTATTTCCCTGCTGAATGTTTGTGGTAAGATTTATTCACGTATACTTGAGAAAGAGTTGAGAAGAATTGTGGAAGAAAAGCTTGGTGAAGAACAAGCTGGATTCAGGTCAAAAAGAGGCTGTCAGGATCAGATCTTCACTTTATGACAAATAGTGGAGAAATCATGGGGATATAACAAAGATCTGTATTTAAGTTTTGTCAGTTTGGAAAAGGCATATGACAAGATGCCAATAGTGAAGCTATTCAATACTCTACATTTATATGGTGTCAATGGGACATTATATCAAGCAATACTTAGTGTTTATTTGAGTTGTAAGTCAGCAGTTAGAATTGAATAAAGCACAGGAAGATGGTTTAATGTTAAATCTGGTGTGAGACAAGGATGTACATTATCCCTTCTGTTATTCATTATCTGTATGGATCACATTATGAAGGAAAGTGGTAATAAACATGATATCAGAATTGGAGATGTTAATGTCAGCTGTTTGCTTTATGCGGATATGTTATACTTCTAAATAAATCCGTTACAAGTTTGCAAAATTCCCTGACTAAATTGAATAACTGTTGTAATAGATATGGTATGAAAGTCAGCAATAAAAAGACAAAGACAATGAAAATAGGTAGAATCGTTGAAAATGTCACCTGTGTTGTGAATGGAGAACCTGTAGAACAAGTAAAACATTTCAGCTACTTAGGCACGATTTTTAGTGAAGATGGTAAATTAAATATGGAAATAGACAACAGAATCAACAAAGTTGGTATGGTAGGAAGTCAATTGAATAAATTCATATGGAATAAGAGAGAAATTAGTTGGAACACTAAATTAGCTGTATACAGCTGTGTTCAAACCAGTTTTTAACTTATGGATCTGAGAGCTGAGTCAGAAGTAAAACACTTGACTAAAGACTAGAGACCGCAGATATGAGAGTCCTGAGAAAGATTAGAGGCATGAACAAATGGCATCAATGGCAATATCATATTAAAAACAGGAATATTAGGAAAGAACTTGACATTATCAGCATCCAGGAATGCATTAGCAGAGCTAATCTCAGGTGGTATGGTCACTTAAACAGAATGGGCGATGAAAGATTAGCAAAACAAGTGTTCTCTGCCAAGTTGGCAGGAAAACGACCCAGAGGAAGACCAAGATATAGGTGGATTGTAACAGTACAAAGTGCCTTAGAGGATAGAAATATAAGATCTGGTAATGTTGAAGTCTTAACAAGTAATAGACTGATTTGGAGGAAAATTGTAGATAGGAAGTTAGTAATGATATAAATTTTTCATGTAGTACTATCATATCCTGTACACCCCTTGAGGGTACATGGCAGGAATTTGATGATGATGATATGCTTGATTTAAAACTTGATTATATAGGCTGTATGTAGCTCACTTTAATATCTCATTTACGTCATATAATTGTAGTATTTTGAATAGCTTTTTCTTGGCAATTTATCACATTCCTTTTCCCAATCTACAAAACTCTGATTTCTTGATTTGTAGATTTTTACTTAAAATAAAAAATCTGCTCATGTCAACGTCTTTGCCCTGAATCTAACTTGTTCTTCCCCAAATTTTTCAGCAGTTGTTCTTAACTTTTACTTAAATATATTTGCATTCATCTCACCTGAAATGCCCAGTAGGAAATTGTTCTGTAGTCCACAGATTTAGTTTTATTCCTCATTTTATAGATAGGTACCATGAGAGCTCTTCTCTAATCATCTGTAATTTGATCCTCTGATTAGTCCTTCTGAATTATACAATCAAACTACAGTAAAACATTTTCTTCGTATTTGAGAATTCTGTTGAATATCATGTACTCCATCTGCCTTTTCTATATTTCAGGTTTCAGAATGGCTTGTTCTATGTTGTGTATTCGAGTATACACTCCTCATAGCATTTCTCTTGACTATTCTACCAATTTTCTCTAAGTACTTATCTCATTTAAGAATTTTTCTTGACATTCGCAATATACACCTAAACCTCTTTTTATGCGAATTTTTTTTTACTTTCGAATTTTTTTAATTCGAAGTTGCGCGAATTGGGATATCAAAGATAATTTTTTTTTACATGATTTTTATTCACTTTTACGCGACCAACCTAAAGTCTAAGTTAGATAAAAATCCGTAATTCAAAAAAATTCTGAAAATTTTGTAGAATTGCATTCTCGTTTCAATTAAGAAAATTCTAAATTCTTACGAATTTCATTTATTGGGAATTCCCCGAATTACAATATATAACTGACTGCGCATAAAAAAAGCAGTTCTTAGCAGTTTGAATTTGGTGTTTGAGTAGACAACACAGTTACCGCATTTTTTGTATGTGCATTTTTTAAGTGAAATCAAAATAAAAATCGCATTATAAAATTAAGAAATAATAAATGGTAAGCTATATGTAATTTTCAAACTTTCATTTCATTAACCGAAGATTTTAATCCAGCCCTCACATGATGTTGCCGATAACCAAAAAAATATAAAAAATGGAAAGCCGTTTCCTTGGATATAAAAATTCAAATTTTAGATTGTCTTCAAACTGGGGAAGGTGCGACGGCTGTGGGTAAGCATTTTGGAGTCCGTGAATCAACTGTCAGATCTATAAAGAAAAATGAAGAGACTATTAGAAAAGCGGTATGTTCTGGTACAAAATGGAGTGCGAAATTATCAACAAGAGATGTTGTTCTAGAAAAGGCCGAAAAAGCTTTAGTGATTTGGATAGAAGATAATGTACAAAAAAGAATTTTGTACATTATCTTTTTTGATCTGTTCATTTTATGAGCAGATTAAAAAACTGCAGCCAGATACTTCATCTCAATCGAGGAAAAAATATGAATTTCATGCAAGCAATGGTTGGCTGGTTAAGTGTATTAAAAGACATGCCCTTCATAATATAAAAATTAAAGGTGAAATGGCTTCTGCTGATGAAACAGCTGCTAAATCATTTCCACAAAAACTTGCTAAAAGAATTAAAGATGGAGGTTACACTCGTGAACAAATTTGGAATATGGATGAAACTGGCCTTTTCTAACAAAAAAATGCCAAACATAACTTACTTATCAAAAATGTAAAAAACTGTTGGTGGGTTCAAAGCAGCAAAGGATCGCATAACACTCCTATTTTGTTCGAATGCTTTAGGAGATCGGATATTAAAACCACTGCTCATAAATCGATCATTAAGGCCATGGCCAATGAAAGGTGTAGATTTTCAAAAATTGCTAGCTCATTGGATGGCCAACAGAAAAGCTTGGGTGACCATTGATATTTTCACTGAGTGGTTCCATAAACATTTTGTGCCAGAAGTTAGATGCTATTTGAATGACAAGGGTCTCCCATTTAAAGTGCTTTTAATTCTTGATAATGCACCTGGTCATCTTACCATAGAACACCCAAATGTGCAATTTTTTTTTCTGCCGCCCAATACCACATAATTGCTACAACCTCTAGATTAGGGTATAATTGCGACTTTTAAAACATATTATGTCAGACGAACATTTCAGTACGTTTTGAACAAGCTAAATGATGATGAAACACTGTCAGTTATGGATGTGTGGAAAAAATTTTCAGTTATGGATTGTATTGATCAGGTTTGGTTATCGTTATCTGAATCGAGACCAGAAACTATGAATGCATGCTGGAAAGCTATTTGGCCCACATGTGTTAAAGAGAATGCTCCTGTTCCCTTCAACCATACTGCAGAATTCCCCAATATAATAAGTTTGGAATGTGAAATTGGCAGAGAAGGATTCGATGATTTTACGTCGGCAGATATCGAAGAATTGTTAATTGATAAACCTCTAAGAGACGAAATAGTGGAGATTGTTTCTGAGACTCCTGAAAGCAAAGAAGTTAATGATAATGATCAAGGTAATCCTACTTTCATTGCTGATATAATTAAAGAAGGTCTTAAACTGGCCAGTAATTTAAGCAATTATTTTGCCCGACATTATCCAAATGAAGAACGTGCTGGGAAGTTTTCACGCGAGCTTAAGTTGTTAATAATGTCTTCATACAGAGAAATATATCGCGACTTATCTAAAGCATCAACACAGCGATTAATAATTGAGTTCATGCCTAAAACTACTGAAACAACCAGTGGTACTTTTGTTCAAGACATGACAAGAAGAATTCCACAAGTTGAGGTGGAAGTCGATGACGATAATACCATATCAAGTAGTTCTAGTGATATTACAGTCTCACGAAAACAAAAGCTTTCACATTTATTGTCAGAAACTGATAGCGAATAACATAATTTTTTTATAGAATCCTTAGCAAACAATTGAAATGAATATTTTTTTTAAGTTATTAAAATTCATTATATGTACAGGGTGTTCGGGATAAATTTGACATATTTATAATTAATTATATTTTTCCGTAAGTTACATGTATTAACACACACTTCTCTTCATTTAAAAGTTTGGACCCTTCTTCATTCATATACAAGATGTCAGAAAGGATGGATAGCTGGAACCCACCTGAATCATGGAAGAGAATAACTTGTATCATGATGATTCGTGCCCGCCATCAAAATAAGGATATTACGACTGCTGCCCAATGCTCCCTGAATACAGTAAAAACAATCAGGCATGAACTAGAGACTTGCAATGGTGACTACGAGGATGTAGCAAGAAGAAAGATCCCTAGCAGACGATCTGATTGTGTTCGTACAGCAGAATTCCTCGCAAATCTGCAGGAACAGGTGTTGAAGAACCCTGGCATTGGAATTCGGGCTTTGTTCGTGGAGTTGCTAACTGTAGTCAAGCCCTGGATAACAAGGGTAGCCAATGGTAGGCCGTATGTATGGCAGCAGGATTCGGCCCCTTGCCACACCTCTGGGAAAAGTCAAAAATGGTTGTCTGAAAATTTCTACGACTTCACCAGTCCAAATGTTTGGCCTCCAAACTCCCCAGACCTTAACCCCATGGATTATTTTGTATGGGGCGCAGTTGAAAAAGACACCAATCGCACTTCCAGTAATACAAAAGCCCAGTTAATGGATAAAATTAAAACAGTTTTTGCGGCCCTTCCCAGGGAGACTGTAGCATCAGCTTGTTCGAGGTTCCGAAGCAGAATTGAAGCTGTGATCGATGCTAATGGTGGTTATTTTGAGTAAATCTTGTTGATAGTATTGTAATTAACTCTGCCTGTAATGTTTTTTTGTCAATTCATTAAATTTAATAGATACAAAGAAGATTTTCTTTTTCCTTATGAAACTGTCAAATTTATCCCGAACACCCTGTATGTGTGTTCTCCATGAAATGTAAATAAAAATCTTATGATTCTAACGAATTTAATGTTTGTTTGTTTTTTCATTATTTTGCTTATATTTCAGGTTTGGAACCAATCTTCAGTAGTTCTATTTACGCGTAATTTTTAGGAACGTATCTATCGCATAAAAAGAGGTTTAGGTGTACTCAGTTTGCATGTTACCTTTATCATCTTGAATTCTGTGCATACCTACTTATTTATCCTGTTTCTAAAAATTTTTAGTTTTTTCCGGAATTTTGATACTTTCTTGATATTTATCTACTGTGTTTTTCCTAAATGCTTCTCATTACTTGTGTTTAGCTATTTACATACTCAGCTTAATTTTATTATAATTCCTAAGACAAGCATGTATCTCTCCCAAGATACATGCTTGTCTTATTTGCCAACTACTTTAAATATGATTTATTCTTTTCCAGCATGAAGTTCCTTCTCTCTATATAGGCTGTTCATCAAAATAGTTTTCTGTCTGAATCAAATAATGTTTTATTTAGATTTTGCCATTGGAATTTTAAGGTTTGGTTCTTATCAAACTTATTTTTTACCAATAATTTTGAGTTTATTGTAGTTCTCATCTGATACCTTACAGATCAAATATGCTCAACCTTGATTCACATTTTTCTCTCAACATGTTATTCATTTTTTATCCTACTGTAATTGAAGATTACCTGACTATTTCAGATCTGTATACTCTTATTGCCTGAACTCAGTGTGAAGATATATCATAGTAAATAAAACTTTTCTTCTTTCTTGTATGTTTGCTCCATGCATATTTCTCTTCAGAATGTGGGATATTCATTACACAGCAGGTGGTACTTCCCTCACCATTATTATGAGGTTTGCTCTTTTTCTTCCTAGTTTCCTCTAATCTTATATATAAGGAAGTCATATATATATATATATATATGACCTCCCCCTATCCCATGAAAGATTGTAACCACTATCCAGTGTTTCTTATACTTTCAGTATCTGGTATCCCCTTTTAAAATTTTAGTAACACCAGCATGCAGTTCCCCCTCCCCCTTTTCTCTCTCTCTCTGCCAAAGGCAGTTTGGGAAAAGTTATACTGATATTTCATTTGTAGAAAAAAGTCTAGTTAGTTCCTGATGAATTGTACCATTGTAAAATGGTTTATATATTATTATTATTATTTGACACCTCCAGGGAGTCCAAGTATTCATCGAGGGAGGGCACCTGCTCTACAACTCTGCCTTCACCATTCAGTCACCAACACTATCTACTGCCGACCACCACTCGTATTTCCACAAACATCCATGTCTACGACGTGATTCAAACCTGCAGCCTTTTGACTGGAGAGTGGATATGCTATCCACTCGGCCAACCAGACCAAATATATATATACAGGGTGTTCGGGATAAATTTGACAGTTTCGTAAGGAAAAAGAAAATCTTCTTTGTATCTATTAAATTTAATGAATTGACAAAAAAACATTACAGGCAGAGTTAATTACAATACTATCAACAAGATTTACTCAAAATAACCACCATTAGCATCGATCACAGCTTCAATTCTGCTTCGGAACCTCGAACAAGCTGATGCTACAGTCTCCCTGGGAAGGGCCGCAAAAACTGTTTTAATTTTATCCATTAACTGGGCTTTTGTATTACTGGAAGTGCGATTGGTGTCTTTTTCAACTGCGCCCCATACAAAATAATCCATGGGGTTAAGGTCTGGGGAGTTTGGAGGCCAAACATTTGGACTGGTGAAGTCGTAGAAATTTTCAGACAACCATTTTTGACTTTTCCCAGAGGTGTGGCAAGGGGCCGAATCCTGCTGCCATACATACGGCCTACCATTGGCTACCCTTGTTATCCAGGGCTTGACTACAGTTAGCAACTCCACGAACAAAGCCCGAATTCCAATGCCAGGGTTCTTCAACACCTGTTCCTGCAGATTTGCGAGGAATTCTGCTGTACGAACGCAATCAGATCGTCTGCTAGGGATCTTTCTTCTTGCTACATCCTCGTAGTCACCATTGCAAGTCTCTAGTTCATGCCTGATTGTTTTTACTGTATTCAGGGAGCATTGGGCAGCAGTCGTAATATCCTTATTTTGATGGCGGGCACGAATCATCATGATACAAGTTATTCTCTTCCATGATTCAGGTGGGTTCCAGCTATCCATCCTTTCTGACATCTTGTATATGAATGAAGAAGGGTCCAAACTTTTAAATGAAGAGAAGTGTGTGTTAATACATGTAACTTACGGAAAAATATAATTAATTATAAATATGTCAAATTTATCCCGAACACCCTGTATATATATATATATATAAAACATATGGGAGAAACCACTGTCATTATGTATTATCCTCACTGTACTTTGCTTGAAAGTGGTAAAAATTCACACTTTTAGTGAAATAAGTAAGTCTTTTAACTTATGTATTTTAAACATAACCAAAACATTAAATTGTAATTCTTCTATTGGATAGACCAACTTAGTCAAATGAGTTCACTACATGAAAAAAAAATCAACACTATACAACAGGGGTTTCCAACTGGGGGGGGGGGGATTGGGACCATAGTTGGTATGGATTATGTGTTAGGCATAAATTTTTATATACTGTATGCTTTACAAATAAAAAAGTTTTCTTGATAGTTTATCCAAATATTGTGTCCAAATTATTTGAACACACCTTTTAGTCAGACAATCTTGGGAAGGAATGAATGAATGATATCCAGACATATGGTAAAAGGGGTGCACGGAGCAAAAAAGGTTGGGAACCACTGTATATAATATATGAACAATACACAGTTATACAAATAAATAGCTAATAAGAAAAGGCTGATCGTTATGGGTGATTTTCATCATCAATATCAAATTCCTGATATGTACCCTCAAGGGGTGTAGAGGATATGATAGTACTGCATGAAAAACCTACACCATTACTAACTTCCTATCTACAATTTTCCTCCAAATCAGTCGGTTACCTGTCAAGACTCCAACATTATCAGAACTTATATTTCTCTCTTCTAAGGCACTTTTTTACTGTATCAATCCACCTATATCTTAGTCTTCCTCTGGGTCTTTTTCCTGCCAACCTGGCAAAGAAAAATTGTTTTACTTATCTTTCCTCTCCCATTCTGTTTAAGTGGCCATTACTACCTGAGATTAGCTCTGCCAACACATTCCTGGATGATAACAATATTAAGTTCTTTCCTAATATCCTCATTTTTAATATGACATTGCCACTGGTTACACCTCTAATCTTTCTCAGGACTCTCATATCTGTTGTCACTAGTCTACGGTCAAGTGTTTTATTTTTAACCCAGCTCTCAGATTCATAAGTTAAAATTGGGTTGAACACCGTCTTGTATACAGCTAATTTAGTATTTTGACTAATTTCTCAATTATTCCATATAAATTTATTCAGTTGACTTCCTACCATACCAACTTTGTTGATTCTGTTGTCTATTTCCATATTTAATTTACCATCTTCACTAAAAATCGTGCCTAAGTAGCTGAAATATTTTACTTGTTCTATAGGGTTCTCCAAACAAAATTCAGCTGATATCTTCAATACTTCTGATTATTTTCACTGTTTTTGTCTTGTTATTGCTGACCTTCATACCAAATCTATTACACGAGTTATTCAATTTAGTCAGGGAATCATGCAGACGTGTAGCAGATTTATTTAGAAGTATAACATCATCTGCATAGAATAAAGAGCTGAGATTAACATCTCCAATTTTCATATCAGATTTAATACCACTTTCCTTCATAATGTGATCCATATAGATAATAAATAACAGAAGGGATAAGGTACATTGCCTCTGCCAGACAGTTCCTGTCAGGCAGAGGCAATGTTTAAATGTATTCCAAACGTCAAGAACTCGGTAAGGCAGGTGTGAAATGGATGATTGAAGAGACTAAGCATGCAGTCTGGGAGAAGACATTATGGAGGCAGCATAACATGAATGATGGAAATAGTCATTTGCACAAGGAGTACCAAAAGTAAGTAAGAGAGGTAACTCACTTTGCGAGGGGATATTGTAGTGATATTAAATGAGCATTTCATAAAAGTATTTCATCCTTGTGAGAGTCGTTGGAAGGAAGGAGGAGCCACTGATGGTGAGTGAGCAAGAAGTATATGAGGAATTGAGTAAAACTTGATGTTAATAATATTAACAATAGCTTTAACACGAGTCTTAGATTTTCCCAAGTTTCAAGGGAGTGGAAAGAGGGCAACATTGTTGTGCTTCATAAAGGGGTGATAAGACTAAGGCTTCAAATTACAGTCTGTTTGTTTAGAGTTGTAAAGATTGAGAGGCTAGTGAGTCCAGTATTCAGAATTGGGTTGATGATGATAATATTCTTTTTGATGGACAGCATAGGTTTGCTAAAGGAAGATCATGTTTTAGCAATCTAACTAGATTGTGACATGACAAGCTGGTAATTAAACAGGAATAGATAGGGTTGGTTAGGAGATTAGTATACAGGATTGGAGATTGGCTGTATCATAGGTTTTAGCAAGTTGTGTATGGGGAAGTGATATCCCAGAGGAGGAAAGTTGCACATAATGTGCCCAAAACACCAACTGGATACAGTTGGTGTTTTGGGCACGTTACTGTTTAATTTATATACAGGCGATATACAGTTGTTTGGAGAGGTGGGATGAACTATGAAGAGCCCAATGGATTTGTACTTCTCAGATCTGTGCACACAGAATCATAACATGATTCTGTGTGCACAGATTTGGTTACCAGGTTTTCAAAAGGTTGAGGTGTTGGAACAGGTTCAGAGACGATTGACTAAAGTGGTTTCTGGTCTATGGAATGCAGATTAGACATTATCGAGATGTATAAGTTGGTAAGGAGTTATTACTAAATTAATGTAGATTCAATTTTTGATGGAATGAGTGGAGATAATGCAAGACCAAGAGGCCATTCCTGGAAGCTGTATATCAGGATGGTGTGAGCAAAGGGGATGAAGTGCAGTTTTTTTGTGCAGAGAGTTGTGGATGGTTTGAATGCATTGCCTGAAAGTGTAGTGAGTGTGGAGACATTAAATTCATTCAAGTCACAGTATGATGAGCTGTATGTGTGTGATAGAAGACCTCTTGTGATGAGTCATTGACTTCATGGAGATCTAATAATAATAATAATAAATAAAAATATTGTAGAGCATCTGTATTCATATACTGATTGTCTGCACATTTGAATGTGAATCATAAAGATATTTATTTTTTAACATTTATGATATAATAAATTACAAATAAAAACATTTCACTTCTGGTATGGAGACCACATTTCTTAATGAGAAACCTTAACAATATGACCCAACAAGTTTTTTAAGTCATTGGACGTACCTCGTGGGAGGTATGTGATTTGTATTAAAAAAATAAAATAAAATAAAAAAAGTTAATTGCACATAACAGATTTTCATGAACTTCAACATTCTAGTACGTATAAACAGAGCAACAAAAAATCCATTGGGTTAACTAATGTGCAGGCATTTAAACAAAGCTAGTTTTATTCAAATGCTTCCAACAGTTTCTTCTAATAAACAGAATTTAAAAAATGCTGCAATCACATTACCTTACATTAAAAATGTTACAGAGAAAGTTTCAGCTGTGCTTCGTAATCACAATGTTAAAGTTGCTCATTTCCCAATGTATAGATTTCTAATTTCTTACATCCAACAAAACCTCCACATCCTGTCATAAAGAAACCAGGACTATAAAATTCTCATTGCTCTTGTGACATTTCCTATGTACATTAGATGAGGGGACAGTCTGAACATGTAAAGCATGTTAAGAAGAAAAAGCACAGATCAGGATTAGCCTTTCACACATACAGCTCACCAAATATTTTGGAAATATAAATGTTGTATATTGATCATAACCGTTTTTATTTAAAAAAAAAAAAAAAAATCAAAGAAGTCTCAGAAATGCTCCATATTCCCATTGCATAACAAATTTAGTCTGCATTTATCAAAAATCTAACAATTGCAGAGTTAGGATATGACATGCTTTTTGCCAGAATGGTAACAACAAGCCTTGTTCAAGCACGTACACATTTAATCAAATGGTTTTTTGTCACTCTGTTTATATGCACTAGATTGCTGAAGTTTGTGAAAAATCTCTTGTGTAATTAATTTTTTATATATATATTTTTTAATATAAATCTCATATCCCTGATGATGTAACTCTGACAACTTACAAAATTGTTGGTTTGTATTGTTTAGTTAAATAAAATCTAATTCTCTTTAAAATTACAAATATGTCAAACAGTTTGTTTATTATTATTTTTTTAAATTATTAAATCCATTTTTAGTTATACAAATTCAATGTACATATAGTAGAAACAAAAATTATGAACTTTTCTGTTTGGAAGAATTTAGTTTGGTGAAATCCAGTTCTATGTTTGTTATTTTTAGTTGTAGTTGGGGAGAGCGACACTTCAAGAAAACAACTTGTGACAAACACAATTAAACATGTATAGATTGCACACACAGGTGGTGTAACATTCAATAAGGACTGCTACCTAATTAACACGTTGAGTGCCAGCTGCAAAATAACTCGTAGGTGGCCATGTTATCTCTTAGCATACTTTTTGTGTTGAATACTAGTATACTGGTTGAAACCTCCCCACCCACATAGATTTGGAATCTCATCATCATCAAATTCCTGCCATGTACCCTCAACTGGTGTACAGGATATGATAGTACTACATGAAAAAAATTACATCATTATTAATTTCCTATCTACAATTTTCCTCCAAATCAGTCTGTTACTTGTCAACACCCCAACATTATCAGATCTTATATTTCTATCGTCTAAAGCACTTTGTACTGTATCAATCCACCTATATCTTGGTCTTCCTCTGGGTCGTTTTGCTGCCAACCTGGCGGAGAACACTTGTTTTGCTAATCTTTCTTCGCCCATTCTGTTTAAGTGACCATACCACCTGAGATTAGCTCTGCTAACGCATTCCTGGATG
The DNA here is from genome assembly GCF_054136105.1 of Typopeltis vanoorti. Classification (NCBI taxonomy): domain Eukaryota; kingdom Metazoa; phylum Arthropoda; class Arachnida; order Uropygi; family Thelyphonidae; genus Typopeltis; species Typopeltis vanoorti. Next base: position 23,831,689 of record NC_143574.1, on the reverse strand, counting down.
CTGACAATGTCAAGTTCTTTCCTAATATCCTCGTTTTTAATATGATACTGCCATTGATGCCATCTGTTCACGCTTATAATCTTTCTCAGGACTCTCATATCTGTGGTCTCTAGTCTTTGGTCAAGTGTTTTACTTCTGACCCAGCTCTCAGATCCATAAGTTAAAACTGGTTTGAACACTGTCTTGTATACAGCTAATTTAGTGTTGCGACTAATTTCTCTCTTATTCCATATGAATTTATTCAATTGACTTCCCACCATACCAGCTTTGCTGATTCTGTTGTCTATTTCTATATTTAATTTACCATCTTCAGTAAAAATTGTGCCTAAGTAGCTGAAATGTTTTACTTGTTCCACAGGTTTTCCATTCACGACACAGTTGACATTTTCAATGATTCTGCCTATTTTCATTGTCTTTGTCTTTTTATTGCTGACCTTCATACCATATCTATTACAACAGCTATTCAATTTAGTCAGAGAATCTTGCAGTCTTGTAGCGGATTTATTTAGAAGTATAACATCATCCGCATAAAGCAAAGAGCTGACATTAACATCTCCAATTTTGATATCATGTTTAATACCACTTTCCTTCATAATGTGATCCATAAAGATAATGAATAACAGAGGGGATAATGTACATCGTTGTCTCACACCAGATTTAACATTAAACCATCTTCCTATACTTCCTTCAATTCTAACTGCTGACTTACAACTCAAATAAAGACTAAGTATTGCTTGATATAATGCCCCATTAACACCATATAACTGCAGCGTATTGAATAGCTTCTCTCTTGGCACCTTGTCATATGCCTTTTCCAGATCGACAAAACTTAAATACAGATCTTTTTTATATTCCCATGCTTTCTCGACTATTTGTCGTAAAGTGAAGATCTGATCCTGACAGCCTCTATTTGGCCTGAATCCAGCTTGTTCTTCACCAAGCTTTTCTTCCACAATTCTTCTCAACCGTTTCTCAAGTATACTTGCATAGATCTTGCCAGGAACACTCAGTAGGGAAATACTTCTGTAATTCTCACATTCAGTTTTATTTCCCTTTTTATATATGGGTACTATGAGAGCTCTACTCCAATCATCGGGAATTCTTCCCTTTGTCCAGGCATTCTGAACTATGCAGTGCAGCCACTGTAAGACTTTTATACTACCATATTTCAGCATTTCTGGTCGAATATCATCTATTCCTGTTGCCTTTCCACATTTCAAGCTTTGATAGCTTTTTCTACTTCAAGTATGGATATGTATTCCTGACTGCATGCCTGGTCATTGTTTTTTACCACTGTGCTGTCATCACTGCTTGTTTCATTTAGCAGTTTTTCAAAGTAATTACTCCATACTTCAAGGATATCTTTTTCTCCCGTTTTCATGTCACCTTTATCATCTCTAATTCCTTTTATAGCACTCTTTCCTCCATTCTTAAGCTTCTTCAACAACCTCCAGAATATTTTGCCACCTTCTTGATATTTATTTTCTATATTCTTGCCAAAGTCCTCCCATGACTTTTGTTTAGCTAGTTTTACATGGTGTTTAGCATTCTTGCCTTTGTCTCTATATTCTCTAATAGCACAGGCTGACTTATTTGAGAGGAACTTTTGGTTTGCTTTCTTCTTTTCCTTCACTGCCTCTTTAACTTCCTGTGTCCACCAGGGAGTTCTGATTTTTTTATCCTTACAGACAACCTCACCACATGCCTCTCTGGCAGAATCAATTGTTTTCTTCAGTGTTTGCCACTGAGTCTCCAAGGTTTGATTCCTGTTCTCAAACTCTTTCATTTTTTCTTCAATAATCTTTGTGTATTTTAGTCTACAGCTCACATCTGAGAGCTGCTCAACTTTTATTTGCTTTAAAACTTTCTTACATGTTATTCTTTTCAATATGAAATTCAATTTTATCCTGCTCAAGACTAAGTAGTGATCACTTCCAATTTCAAATCCTCTGTACACTCTGGTGTCCTGCACCAGGGAGAAAACATCACTATCAACAATAACATAGTCAATGAGACTTTTCTTATTCCTTGCCTCTTCTCTCCATGTGAATTTGTGCACATTTTTATGTTGGAACATGGTGTTAGTAATAACCAGTCCATGTCCTGAGCAGAAATCCAACAGATATTTGCCATTATTATTAGCTTTGCTCTTTTCTCCAAATTTTCCCAAAATACTTTTGTATGTTTCACAATCATTTCCTACTCTGCTATTTAGATCCCCAACAAGGACCAACGTTTCATTTTTCATTGTGTCAGTTGCTTTTTCTAAAGCCTCAAAAAATTCCTCCACTTCTACCTTAGTAGAACTGTCTGTGGGACCATAGACACAAATAAGTCTCATTGTCCAGTTCCCTATTCTCATATTTGCCCACATTACTCTACTTGAGACTGACTGCCATTCAAGAAGATTAGCCTCGTATTTTGTGTCGAATACTATGGCTACTCCTTTTCCTTGATTGTCATTGCCTGAATATAACATTTTGTATTTATTGCTCAGAAAGATCTCACCAGTTTTTGTCTTTTTTGTTTCAGTCACCCCTATTATGTTGATCTGGTACTTGTCTAATTCCTCAGCTAACTCCATTTCTTTGCCATTCAGGCTTCTTATGTTGATAGTACCGATATTTAACTCTGGTGATGTTGAGTTGGGGTTTATTTTCAGATTTGTTCCAGTAGCTGACTTTTCGCTGTTCGCCCTGGTTCCCTGGTGAAAACAACGGGGGCCTTGTTTAACTGGGCGACGCCCCAGCCGGCATGAAATTTTGTCATGTTGTACCATCATTCTATATTTTGGTTTAACCAATAAGAATACAATTTGGTCGGCTAAATCCCAAATTGCCAGCCCATCCTCGTCCGTTCAGTATCCAAGTAGATACCCAACAGGGTGCACCATGAGAAGGTGAGGATTGGACATTAGGTCAGAAGCCCTGGTCGGTTCTCTGCATTCCTTTAAAGGCTGTGTGGAGGTCTCCTCTCAGTTATACAGCTTTGACCCTTAAGCACCCCAAAGATTTGGAATCTTTCAACCCATAATATAATCATACAAGCTACGAAAACTTTTTTTTACTAAAAAGAGTTCGTAATACAGTGACAAAGTGAACAATGTATTGTGAATTATATTTTGAAGAGAAAATATTAACAATCTTGTGGCATTAGCAGCAAGTTTACATATTAGACCAATGACAGTTAGTGTGTTTAGATACAACAGATTTTGAATTTAGTGACGAGTTTGAAAAACACACATGATAAAAGTTTAATGGAGTGAAGCAGCACTAGGAAACTATTAAAAATAGTATTTAATGCTTCCAATATTTCATCTTGTTACAGAGACAATATTCGAAGCATAAAATACTATTTTTAATAATTTCATAGTGCTGTTTCAACTTTTATTCAACTTTTATCATGAGTTTTTCCCGGCACTTAAGCCTTAACACATGGATTTTGAAATCACACAGTTGGAAGATGATCATGTGGTCAACTGATACATGCCAAGTGACACATTTTCTTTCAAACTGTCTTTAGATTTTTTTTTTTTATTTATTGACAAATTAATATTCTAGAATATACCTGCACTTTTTTGCAGTGGTATGGTGAAAAAATTATAAAAGTAAAACAAAACGTAGTAAATATTAAAAAAAAAAAAAAGAAGAAGTGTCTAGCAACTCTGTTCTAAAAACTCAACAGATAACTTTCTTACAAACAATTTCAGGCCTAGGAGCAAGGCACTGGTCTCATAGCAGGTAATAAAATTCATCTTCCGCCTAGAGAATTCACAAACAGTTTTGTTTGTAGTTGGATTTGAATCCACGGACTTGGTTGAAATGCAAGTGCACTATAGTCACTCAGCCAAACAGGCTGGCAGGGATTGTTTGAGATTAATTTCCTATTCTGTTATTTATGTCTCAGACAAACTATCTTTCCTTTTATCTTTCTGTTAGTTGTTCTCTCTGATTAGTTGAAAAATTCCTTGCTACTAATTCTTTCCTATTAGAACATTCTGTGTGAACATAGGCACAAATAAGTCTTATGGTCCAGTTGTCCATTTTGAAATTTTCCTGGATCATTCTAATTTAGAGAGATCTTTCCATCCATTCAAAAAGATTATATTTGTATTTAATGTTAAATTCTATAAGTACTCCATCCTTTTCTTGATCATTCCTGAATATAATATAATTATTTAGCAGTATTTGTTTTATCTTTGTTGTATTGATAACACCATTTATGTCAAGTTTATATCAAGTAGAATTATGTGGACAAATTTCAAAATAGAGTTACTGTACAGTGAAACTTACTTGTTCCTATGGTCTCACAAAAGGTTCTCCTAATGAAGTGCAGGAATTTTTTGTGTGTCATTAGAGAAGTCAGCTGTCAAAGAAAATGGAAAAGCTGATCCTTGGTGGAAATTTAAACACCAAAATAGGAAATTTATACTAGACATATAGAAATGCTTTGGAAAAATTTGGAGAAAAGGGCAAAGCCAATAATAATGGTCAGTATCTGTTAGTTTTCTGTTCAGGTCATGGACTAGTCATCACTGGTACTGTGTTCTAATGTAAAGATGTACATAAATTCACATGGAGAGAAGACAGAAGAAGAAAAAAAAAAGTCTTGACTATTTTATTGTTGATAATGATATCTTTACACTGGTTCAGGATACAAGAGTATACAAGGAATCTGAAATTCAAAGTGATCATCACTTAATTTTAGCAGGATAAAAATAGATAAAAAGTTTTAAATTGAATTAAAGTTGTGCAAATTTTGCATTTGCTCAACCTGCTATGGCAGTCTACGGGAGAACTGTAGACTCCACCATACAAAGATTATCAAGGAAGATAAAATAATTAATGATGAAGACATTAATTTATTTAGCTAGTGAGGCATGTGGAAAAGTTGTCTGCAAGGATAAAAAATTCAGAAATCCATGGATTCAAAAAGTTAAAGAGGCAGTCCTGGAAAAGAAGAAAGCATACACATACCAAAAGTTCCTAGCAAGTAAATCAGAAAATGCCCTGAGAGAATAAATAGAAAATAGGATTGCTGAGTTGTGTGTAAAAGTAGCTAAACAAAAGTCATGGAAAGACTTGGGTAAAAATATAGAAGATAAATATCAGGAACTTTGGTCAAAATAGGGAAGATAAATATCAAGAAGATAGCAAAATGCTCTGGAGGCTATTGAAAAAAAAGCTTAGAAATGGAGGCAAATGTACTGAAAAATGAATCAAAGATGATAAAGATATGAAAACTGAAACTATAGATATTCTGGATATCTGGAGTGATTTCTTCAAAAGATTAAGTGAAACAATCAGTGGCAAAACAGTGGTAGAAAGTATTCAAGAGAAATGCAACCAGGAGTATGTGTTAATACTCGAGATAGAAAAACTTATCAAAATTGTGTGATGTGTAAAGACAGCTGATATTCAAAGTAGATGATATTCAACTCAAAATGCTCAAAAATAGCAGTATAAAAGTTTTGCCATGGCTGCGCTTCATTTCATAATTCAGAAGGTTGAATTACAGATGATTAGAGTAAACCTCTCATAGCTCCCATTCCAAATAAAGGTTGGCAAGATCAGATTTTCACTTTATGACAGCTGGTTAAGGAATCATGTGAATAACAAAGATCTGTTAATTTTGCAGATCTGGAAAAAGCATATGACAAGGTGCCAAGAGAAAAGTTGGTCAGAGTTGTACAAGTCTTCTTTAGCTTGCTGAACCTTTAAGATTCTTTGTTGCAAGTACCAACTTTTTCCACTACTTTATGTCTTGAGCTATTCCAGTTCAGGTTCCCATCTCAGCTAATCCTTTTTGGATGTTATCCTCCCAACATTGCCACAATCTTCCATTACAATTATGTGAGGTAAATGGAACATTATACAGAGCAGTACTCGTTTCAGTAAAATTATGGAGACTACAACTGTGTTAGTAATAATTACTTTAATTTCCTGATGTTTTGACCTTCATATTAAGGTCATCATCTGGAGTATACATATATATGTATATTAGGCTGACCATACGTACCATTTTGAATGGGACAGTACCATTTTTTTTCATATTTCCCAGCCATCCCATTGTTTTAATAAAAATGTAAATTTTGTCCCATTTTTAATAAAAACTATAAATATACTTTAATATTGGTCAATCATAAATTATTACAGGTAGTCCTCGACTTATGACGGGTGGGTTCCGTTCCAACGTCTCCATCGTAAGTCGAGGACTTTTTTAAATTCTTGATTTGTTTGATTTCTGTTATAATATTTTCATAAATTAGTTTTCTATTTAACTTAATTCAAGAACCTTTAAAGAAGCAGCTACAGTCGCCCGTAAAACTGAAAACCTAAACAAGAATCAAGGTCTAATTTTACCAGAAATTTGGAAAACTTTTATCAGATCATTAAACATCAAGAAATGAACTTTCATAACAATTACGTCATGAACCATAACGAATAAATCATGTTAACGAGACACGCACATTGTCACGCAAAATACCAATTTTTTGTATGAATTAGAACCATCAGTTATAACCTAGTCTGTAACTTTCGTTTTAGCTTACTAGTTTGTATTCCCTGAGGATGCCAATAGAAAAAGATTGGCGAAACATGAAGGAGGATAAAATAAAGCTACTTGACAAAGATTATATAAAAAAAGTGTAATAGTCTTATGAATAATTGTCAAGAAAAAATTCAACATAAGAAATGGTTTTAATTTAAAACCAGCATTTCCTCCAAGAAGAAGCGTAATCCTATCTTTAAATACCTTAAAACCAGGCGCCGATGTAGCTTATCTGTGAATGTAAGTTTGTTCGGCATTCTTTTCCAGAACAATCCGGTTTCATCTGCGTTAAAAAGCTGCTCTAGCAAATAGCTTTCATCTTTTATCATCTCTTTCAAATTTTTCTTAATAATTTCAGCACTTTCAAAATCGGAACTAGCAGCTTCTCCCGTTATTCGTATGTTTAACTTGCATAACACATACGTTAAATCGGCTTTTGAATTGATAAAGCCAACCTTTACTAGCATTAAATGTATGCTCACCATATATATGTATCTTCTTGTTTCCTTAAATTGTCAAATAGGCTGTGTGCTTTTGTTTGAATCGTAAACAAACCGAGACGAATATTCTTGTTGATTTGATCCATCTATCAATATCATTAAAAGCTTCTCCATTTCATGAATTGGCCCTTCTTTTTTTTTGTTAAAATTGTACATTTTATATTAACTGCCCCTTTAGCTGCCTCCATTATTCTTGATTTATCTTTTATAATTGTTGAAACAGTTGAATGCGATAGTTTTTCTTCTTGCTATTTCACCAACTTTCTTTCCTTTGTCATATGCTTTAATGACCTTCATTTTAACATCTGAACTTAAAGCTTTCCTCGCCTTCTTTTTTATGTTGGAATTTTTATCAGTAGTATTACTTCTCTTACTGGACACGATAGGGTTACGACGAGATACAAAAATTGCAACGAGAAAATAACACTTCAACTGCTGATTAGCAACTAGCATGCCAAAGGCTATGATAAGTTAGAAGTGGGTGAATCATAGCAGCAGCTATTGCGTATTGGTGATAGGTGTTGCTTGTCAACTAATGGCGACACTGCAATGCATATACAAAAGCAATGTGATATATGTATGTATATGCTGGCAGCAAAGTTAAATTAGAGAATTTTTAATAATAATAATTTTTGGCCATCGTAAGTGCAAATCGTCGTAAGTTGAGGACTACCTGTATTCATAACCTATAATTGTATATCAATATCATGGATACTAGTAATTTATGTAACCATGGAGTCGCATTGTTAACAACGGTATTAACAACACCACACACAGACTTTTATCACAAAGATGTTTTATTAACGCTTATATTTCACTGATTTCATGTTTAGGAGTCGTTATAGATCTGAAAGATTATTTTTTGAGTCAGCAATGGCTCTGAAGAATTCTGCCAAACCTTAACAAATATGGTTGCATTAATTTGCCAAAAATATGGGAGACGGTTATCCTAAGAAAAACTCCTGGATAATTGCTTTTTTTTTTTTTTTTTTTCCTCGTTAGAGGGCACCAAAAATAGGACTTTAGATCTTTTGTATTTTGCAATTATATTGTTTCACTCACTCACTGTCGCGTATACAAGTGTGTTGTGCTCTGATGATGCTGAGTTGAAATATAAGCGTTAATAAAACATCTTTGTGATAAAAGTGTGTGTGTGGTGTTGTTAATACCGTGAAAAATAAGTCATGAATAACCATCAACACCTAAGCTTATCTGTTAGATATGCTAATTCATCGTCATCGTCTGAGCAATTCAAATATAGGCTTTTTATGTCATGTTCCTACTCTGCAGATGCAATAAATTAGAACTGCAAATCATTCAACACATTTTCTTTGATTATTCTAATTTTTTCTATTTGGAGGTCTAGTATAGATGTCAGTTCTCTTCTTGGCAACCCAGTTTATTTAATGGCCTTCTTCCAGATATTATCAGTCTTATGTTCTCTAGTGGTATAATAGAGCCAGCAGATTAGAACAACAGATTAGACAATACCCATGATGTTTACTCCTCCTTTCCAAGTTAGATTACTGTTTTCATCCTGTGGAAAGGTGAAAACTTATGCTTTAACCAAATAACTGAAATAACTCTTGCTGAAATAAGGGCATTCATTCCTCATTCCACCCATAACTCCCACACTCACAACTTTTCAAATCTTGGGTCTCCCACAGTGTGACAGTTCAGTCTAAGATAAAAATTTGGCATACCTCAAATAGCCCAAGTTAAAAATCCCAGCTGTGTAATCAGTGTACATTGCAGTCCATTTCTAGAGATTTCTAGTATACTCTAGCATCACAGGGAAATCTCAAGAGAGGAAGCTAGCAGCCTCTTTGCAAAGGGTCAAATGGGCCAGAATGATAGTTTGGTGAGCAATGCTGTGTTAGAGACATGATTAAGTGCCCTAGGAATATCAAGAGTGACCACATAAGTTTCTTCAAACCTTTTAATATCCTAGCCATCACTACCTACCCTTCAAAGGTAGGTAATATTTGCTAGGAGAGACTGGGGATCAAGAGTGGGAGAATCCATATCAGTTTTTATTAATTAATTGTTTGATTTCCAGTTAGCAAAGAAGTTGCAGTTGATGACTTTCTCCATTGTTTTTCAAGAGAATTGAAGTGGTGGATAACAGGATGATAAGTTGGATTTGGTGGGGTGGGGGGGGGGGGGGAATAGTAAATGGGCTAAATACAGGCATGAATCCATCCTTGCCAGAAATGTGGGACCTATTGTAAAGTGATAAGGATTGGTATGAATTCTGGAGCACAAAGTTTGAGTACAGTTGGGGAAGGGGATCAGGACCAGATGACTTGTATCTAAATTAATTAAGGATCCTTTTTATGTCCTTCTGGTGGGGGGAAAAATGAAGGAGGCATGCATTGAGCTTTCCTTGGTATAGTTGTTTATCATCTTTAAGTGAGGAAATGAATGTTGCAGGGGGGCATCATTCATCCCCTCATGTGGTGCTTACAAACAGCCTTGTCACTTGCAAAAAAGGCTTGAGCGATAGAGAGAGAAAGAGGTACTAGCATGGAATAGCAGAAGTTGCTACTAGTAACTTTGAAATGGACCAGAAGGCTCGAGTTGCTGTTTCAACCTTCAAAGGGTTGGACTTGGATTTATTTATAGTTTTCTATAGATTTTGAGGGGTTTTGTTATTGCTTATTTCTCAGTTTGCTTGAATATACCATATTTTTTAACTTGAACTGCTTTGGCACACTTGTTAGAGTCATGACTGCAGTAGTTGTAGGAGTTTGGAGTGGAATGGGAGTGAATAGACCTTCCTTATAGCAAAATTAATTTCACTTATTTGGTCTAAGCAGATGTTTTTAATCAAGAAGGTAGAAATTGCAATTAGAACATGAGAGGAAGAATATAAATCATGTCAAGCATTCATTTGACACCACTGTATTTCAAAGAACACGAAACTGAAAAGGGTTGTTTGAAGGAAGTTTCATAGAAAATGAAACACTACCAAATGCAAGGTAATAATGTTGTGGGTTACTAAGATGAAAGTTGATATCTATACTACATTTGAAAGGAAAATTGTTAAGAAGTGGTCCATGCTGTCAGAAGGACAGATCTTATATTAAATCATTATCAATGGAAAATATTTTGGCATTTTCTGCTGCTTGTTCAGTGGAATTAGAGAAGAGAAGCCAGTTAGAGTTTTAAATACTGAAAAAAAAAGATGACCTAAAAGAGCAGCAAAAAGTTAGTTATCTTCACTAAATGTCAATACTTGGAGATTAATTATTCAGAAGAGATTATGCATAAAAAAGACATCTTGAGATAAAAATGAAAAGTAGAATGAAATTGTACTATATTACAGTATTTGCGTATCCTGTCATTTCCCACTAATGATCTTTTGTTATAGTCCCTTTTTATAGGCATCTCTAACCACAAAAGTTAAGCATGTTGTGCATTAATACTGTGGGTAGGCTAGGGGTTTGACACCTGCTGTATAAACTAAACATGGAACTTTTTTTTTTCAAGCTATTTCATTCCAGACCACCATCCTCCACTGATGACCAGCTGGTTTGAAGAAAGAAAGTTTTCAAGATAAGAAAATGATAAATGAAATGCACAGAATGAGGTGAAGAAATGTTAAGCCAGATGAAATTCATCCTTTACCTGGTGGCATTTACAAATATCCATATTTTATTGATACTTGAACTCAGAGCCTGTTGGTTGGAGAGTGGAGGCACTATCCACTCAACCAACCAAACAGCAAAGATCTTTTCTTGCTTTCTTTGTTCCCTGTAATGTTTGCCACTGGATCAAAAACATAAATTATACTTAACAAGCAATTATATTCTTGTTTTTATCCTTTACCCAAGCATGAATAAATAAGTTTCCACATGAAGTATTTCATTACCTGGGCTACTTGTTTGTTGCCATGCATTAAGGGAAGAGTTACTACCCACACAGGTTTTGGCTTTTATTAAGGTCTTACAGTGGGAAGTAGACCCATGGAGATGCAGATGCTAAAGTAATAGGCAAAGTCATATTTCCATATTACCTTGATTCCATATTACCTGGTCTTGAGAAAGACCAACATTTTGATTGTTAAAGTAGCTATAGATGTAATATTATTATTATTATTCGTGACACCTCCAAGGAGTACGAAGACTCATCGCGGGAGGACACCCATTGTACAACTCTCCGTCTCCACTATTACACCAAACCTCTACTACCAATCATCTGCATCAGCGCCATCTACTGCCCACCATCACAGCTCGTAATATGATTAACCATAACTTTATATATTCTTAGATTAGAAGTCTTCTGTTGAGTGAAGACTTTGGTGCTATTAAAATTAGGGACAGATGAAGCAGGCATGTGTGTGTGCATGCACACATTTAAGAGAGAGAGTAAAATGAAGCAAGAATTCAATTTTTGAGATACTAAGTTATTTTTATCCCCACTGCAACATTTTTAAAAAATGTCTGTAGATGTTCATGAGAACTCATTTGCACATTGTAAGATTTCTGGATAGGAAGAGTGCATATAATGCTGCTAATTCACAAAATGAACAGGATTTTTCATCATTGAAAAAAGATCATTCATATACACTAGGAAGTATATGATTTTATTTATCCAGAAATAAATTCCAGCACCAGCATATCTCAGCTCTGTTCTTTCACTCATCCTCTGGCAAAAGTGTAAAAGAATGGTAACTTGTTCAAGAAACAAGACCAGGATCAGACCACCACTGCTACTATTTTCACAGACAATCACAAACATCCATGTCCACAGTGGGATTCAAACATGCAGCCTTTTGGCTGGAGAGCAGATATACTAACCTCTCAGCCACCAGCCCAGCAATTTATAGAAGATAAGCACTTGTTTTGATGAGAGGTAATCTCTGGAGCAGAAGAGAAAGACCAGAATTTTGATTGTTAAAGTAGCTATAGATGTAATATGATTAACCATAGTAGCTTCAAACTCTTCTTTATATATTCTTAGATGAGAAGTCCTGTTGAGTGAAGACCTTGGTGGTATTAAAATTAGGAACAGCATCCTGAGTTTCTTCATACTTCTTTATAGTATTTTTTTCCAGAAGCAGAAGTAATAAGCAAAAATGCTTCTCATGCCTGTGTCTATACATAAACATTTCCCAAATATTGATTTAATATTTGGGAAAAGACTGATCTGAATATAATGGAATGGCTCTAATTATTTGGTGTAATTTTCTTTTGTTTTTTGGATTTCTTTGGGTATAGTTTAATTTTAATGCTATTGGATCAATACTGGCAAAATTAAGTTGTGAAATCAGCATAAAATAGGAGTTCACAGAACACAGGAATTTATTAGTCATTACTTAAATAAACACATTTAAAGTCTAGCATGAACTTGCCTGTTTGCATTGTAATGGTTTTTCAGAGTTTAATCAACTTTGTGATCTTTTTCTTTACATTTGTTTTGATGTGTCTAGCCCTGAAGAAGCCATCAGTTCTTTTATATGGTGAAACTAGTAAAAATTAAGGTGTAATTTATTTATTTGAGTAATGACAAATAAATTCCTGTGTTATCATTTTTAGCCATAAAACTTTCTGGTTACAGATTGGCTGGTGTGAAGAAAGAAAGTTTTCAGTGATTTTGCCAAAGTGAGAAAGCTCACTGTGGGATTCAAAAACCCATAACCTGCTGGTTGGAGAGCAAGTGTGTTGTCCCCTCAGCCAACCAGGCTGGCTGATTTGAAGAAAGAAAGTTTTTAGTGATAAGTGAAATGCACAGAATAAGGTAAGGAAATTTTAAGCTAAAAAGGAGTGGAGCAATTCTTTATGTAGCTACCTGACATGGGATATCAGAGGATATCCTTTCAAATACATGGCCTGTGGATTCCAAATGCATGACAGATTGAATAGTAATGATTCATCAACTGATTTAGAAGTCTCTTAATGTGTTACTACTAGGTTCTTTCTGATGGTCAACCTGCATAAATGCTTGACCTTTATCTTTAAATGGGAGGTTCTGAGTCTCCCACCCAGGATGTTAGTCATGCTCTTAAAGGACACCTACAAGAAGTAGAACAAACCGAGAAAAGAATTTTGGGTCTTTTCCTTAGAAACTCTGCTCTGGAGGCCAATATGGATCAACATTAGGAATCAAAAATCAGTTGCCACTTAAGACACTTAGTTGGCCTCTTTCTCTGCTTGAAAAGATGTGCTTTTATTTTGACCATACTTGTCATATTTGTCAGAACTGTTTTATGGAACCATCTGTTTAGTGGAAGAGGCTATATGATGTATTTTATTTTATCTATTGATTATGAGATTGATTATTCATCATTCTTTATGTTATAAGGTAAAGGTGTATGTACAAGGTTCTGTCCTTTAGAGTAACAATATTGTCAGATTTTTGGCTGGAGTAATGGAGGGATTTGGCAAAAAAGTCAGATTCAGTATTAGTAGGTTTTTAGCAATTTCTGGATGATCAACCTTAAACATGTTTTGAGGGAAAGACAAAAATTATTTTGTTCCTGCTGGCTGTTTTTCCAAAAAAATAGAAATATTATCTCACTGTACCACACAGAAGGCTTGAAATGGGATTGCTTCTTAACAAACAACTTGACGATAGGTGGAATGTCCATTGCTTGACTATTGGTAATTATAGGTTATCTAAGTCTAGCAAAGGAGTTTTTGATATGACTGAGAGGTTCTTTCACTGAAACATCAGTAAATAAAAAAAGATTGCATCTAAATTACTTTAACTAAAGTTGAGATTTCCAACTTTGAAAGCTGTTGGACCAGATGTGAAGTAAAAGGAGTCATTACATCCAATATAATTTTTTAAGATCATTGCTAAGTAGGAGAACTCATATCTATACCAATAGAAAAGATTAGTGTACCTGACTTTGATTTTGAGCAACTCATATCAACATGGGATTAACAGATGGTAAGATTCTCGGTTACGGGAAAATTCATCGAATGAACAATTCATCGAAAGACAATTCGTCGAAAATGCAATTCATCGAAAAATAATTCACCGAAAATTTTAAATTTTCGATGATGTTATGATAAAATAATCTATTTAGAACAAAAAACTTAACCATGCAGACTGCTTCTTGTACTGCAACTTATACTAATTTCGCCAAGTCAGAGAGTTTTGTAATCCAGTACATAATTTGGACACATTATTTCTTTGTCGCCCCGAATATAGCTGAACTGAAAACTGGAACGGTTCGACATTTTCTTGTAAAAGTAAAAGTTGAAGTCGCATATTACTACTAGCAACAATAATAATAACGAAGCCCGCATAGTTCAATCGGAAAAAACGATGCTGTTTAGTTAGAAAGACCTGGCTAGTTGGATCCCATTTACGCATAATTTTTATCAATCCTGTTCTGCTAAAGGCAAGTTAGCAGGCATAATATAGATATGGCTGGGCTTTTTTTCCGGAAACAGTTATCGGAGACAATAAAGACTATGTTATAGAACCATATTGTTCCCTATTATAGAATCATATTGTTCTATAATTTTTCCCTATGAAAGTAGCATTGTAATCTCCTTATTCACGGTTCAGGTTTTGTTCTAAATTGATCAATTTTCTCATAACATTTTCGAAAATTTTAAATTTTCGGTGAACTGTTTTTTCAATGAATTGCATTTGCGACGAATTGTCGTTGGATGAATTGCCTTTTCGATGAACTCTCCGGATACCAAGATTCTCTCTCTCTCTGTGTGTGCATGTGTGTGTGTGAGAGAGAGAGAGAGAGAGAGATCTACTTTGTCAACCTTTCAAATTATGATATCTTTCTTTTTTTTGTCTTCCTGGAATTTTATGTCTTTAATTTCCTCATTTTGTTACAGTATCAAAATATGATTCTACACTGCTCTTTATGTATGTTGTTATAAGAATTAACCTACTTCCTTACCAAACTGAAGTTTACTGTTTGTCAAATGACAATTTAAGCAACTAACAAAAATTTATAAAATACAGTTATCTGCTCTTATTATTGTTGCTAATCAACTGGGCTCTCAGCATTTTTGTTGGATTAACTTCTTTTCTTTGTTATATGTACTCTGATACATCGAAATGAAAGTCAAAACTTCGAGTAGTCATTTTAATTGTTATTGAAGAAGTTATTTTTACTAATGACATGTTGTTGCACAAATCTCTTACATGGAATCTCTTCTCACTTCTGTAAAAATAAATGTATTGTGAAATATTTTTTTAATATCATAAGTTATTTACTTTGACATATGTCAGTTTCCATTCAAGAAAAGCTTAGAAATCTATAGTACAAAAGTATACCATTGAGAACTTAGGGTAAGCTAAGTTGATAATCCTGAAGACCAGATAAATTCTATTTCATGGTATACCAAATGAATTAAAAATCAAGTAAAGTGATGTATGTATTTAACTGTTAAATCTTTCTTTATATAACTTTGAGATTGTGTAAAGTTTGTTATCATTAAAATCAGGTGATGCTGCTGATCCAGTAATATCAAAAGATGACTACCAGAGACTAAAATGTGCAATGAATATGTTGGAGGTAAGTGCATAGTCTAATTTAGATAATCATAGTATATTTAAAATGAGTTTGGAAAAGAAAAATAATTCTTGTGTAAGATAAAATCATACTTCACAAGTTGTAAAAAAAAGGACACTTAAATAAATAAATAAAATTCCTAGGTTTCCTGTTAGAATCTATTAGGATTATTGTAATTTTGCAGAGCTGTAGAAGAAACCTACAGTTGACTCTCACTGTAAAAAGTTGAGTAAGTTCACTATAGCAAACTGTCTACCTTAAAAAAAAAAAAAAAAACTATTCCATTGATCTCTAAGTTTGAGTCGACTGTATTTGCTAACTAAAACCACACTGCCTTTCTTGAAAATCTCCTTGGTTAAGTGGTTTCACTGCATGTTACTATTTGGGCAAGGGAGACTTAAAATGCATCTATGGTGGGAGGAACTTTGTCTTTTTTTGGGGCAGAAATAAGTTAATCATAGATGAAAACAGGGATGCTTAAGGGTCAAAGCTGTATAACTGAGAGGAGACCTCTACATAGTCTTTAAAGGAATGCAGAGAACTGACCAGGGCTTCTGACATAATGTCCAATCCTCACCTTCTCATTGTGCACCCTGTTAAGTATCTACCTGGATACTGAATGAATGAGGATGGGCTGGCGATTTGGGATTTAGCTGACCAAATTGTATTCTTAATGGCTTAAACCAAAATATAAAATGATGGTACAACTTGACAGAATTTCATGTCAGCTGGGGCATCGCCCGGTTAAACAAGGTCCCTGTTGTTTTCACCAGGAACCAGGGCGAACAGCGAAAAGTCAGCTACTGGAACAAATCTGAAAGCACACCCCAACTCAACATCACCAGAGTTAAAAATTGGTACTATCAACATAAGAAGCCTGAATTGCAAAGAAATGGAGCTAGCTGAGGAATTCATAAGTACCATATCGACATAATAAGGGTGATTGAAACAAAAAAGACAAAATCTGTTGAGATTTTTCTGAACAATAAATACAAAATGTTATATTCAGTCAATGACAATCAAGGAAAAAAAGGAGTAGCCATAGTATTCAAAACTAAATACGAGGCTAATCTTCTTGAATGGCAGGCAGTGTCAAGTAGAGTGATTTGGGCAAATATCAGAATGGGGAACTGGGTAATGAAACTTATTTGTGCCGATGGTTCCGTAGAAGTGGAGGAATTTTGGGGGGCTTTAGAGAAAGCAACTGACACAATGAAAAATGAAAAGTTGGTCCTTGTTGAAGGATCTAAATAGGAGCAGGAAGTGATTGTCAGATATACAAAAATAATTTGGAAAAATTTGGAGAAAAGAGCAAAGCTAATAATAATAGCAAATACCTGTTGGATTTCTGCTCAGGACATGAACTGATTATTACTAACATAAAAATGTGCACAAATTCACATGGAGAGAAGAGGCAAGGAATAAGAAAAGTCCCATTGACTATGTTATTTTTGATAGTGATATTTTCTCTCAGGTGCCAGGACACAAACATGATTGAAGAAAAAAACGAAAGAGTTTGAGAACAGGAACCAAACCTTGGAGATTCTGTGGCAAGCCCTGAAGAAAACACTGATTGATTCAGCCAGAGAGGCATAGTGAGATTGTCTGCAAGGATAGAAAAATCAGAACTCTATGGTGGACACAGGAAATTAAAGAGGCAGTGAAGGAAAAGAAGAAAGCATATTAAAAGTTCCTGTCAAATAAATCAGCTTGTGCTCTTAGAGAATGTTAGGCGAAAACTTTGTTTGCCTACACTTGGGTAAAGGATTAAACTAAATTTATTATACTCTTAGAGAATATAGAGACAAATGTAAGAAAGCTAAACACTATGTAAAAGTAGCTAAACAAAAGTCATGGGAAGACTTTGGTAAGAACATAGAAAATAAATATCAAGAAGGTGGCAAGATATTCTACAGTGGTAAAAAAACACTCAACAGGGAATACAGTCATGAGTACATATCCATACTTGAAGTAGAAAAAGCCATCAAAGGCCTGAAATGTGGAAAGACAGCAGGAGTAGATGATATTCAACCAGAAATGCTCAAGTATGGAGGTATAAAAGTCTTACAGTGGCTGCACTGCATAGTTCAGAAGGCCTGGACAGAGGAACGAATTCCAGCTGATTGGAGTAGAGCTCTCATAGTACTCATATATAAAAAGGGATGCTGAATGTTTGTGGTAAGATTTATTCACGTATACTTGAGAAACAGTTGAGAAGGATTGTGAAAGGGAAGCTTGGTGAAGAACAAGCTGGATTCAGGCCAAATAGAGGCTGTCAGGATCAGATCTTCACTTTATGATAAATAGTTGAAAAATGATGGGAATATAACAAAGATCTGTATTTAAGTTTTGTCGATCTGGAAAAGGCATATGACAAGGTGCCAAGAGAGAGAGAAGCTATTTGAAACGCTACAATTATATGGTGTCAATGGGGCATTATCAAGCAATACTTAGTCTTTATTTGAGTTGTAACTCAGCAATTAAAACTGAAGGAAGTACAGGAAGATGGTTTAATGTTAAATCTGGTGTGAGACAAGGATGTGCATTATCCCCTCTGTTATTCATTATCTATATGGA
This sequence comes from Typopeltis vanoorti, assembly GCF_054136105.1. NCBI lineage: Eukaryota > Metazoa > Arthropoda > Arachnida > Uropygi > Thelyphonidae > Typopeltis > Typopeltis vanoorti. Next base: position 23,813,569 of record NC_143574.1, on the reverse strand, counting down.
TCACATTATGAAGGAAGGTAGTTATTAAACTGATATCAAAATTGGAGATGTTAATGTCAGCTCTTTGCTTTATGCGATGTTATACTTCTAAATAAATCCACTAGAAGTCTGCAAGATTCCATGACTAAATTGAATATGTTATAATAGATATGGTATGAAGGTCAGGAATAACAAGACAAAGACGTTGAAAATATCAAGTGCATTGTGAATGGAGAACCTATAGAACAAGTTAAACGTTTCAGTTACTTAGACACAATTTTTACTGAAGATGGTAAATTAAATATAGAAATAGACAACAGAATCAACAAAGCTGGTATGGTAGGAAGTCAGTTGAATAAATTTATATGGAATAAGAGAGAAATTAGTCAAAACAGTAAATTAGCTGTATACAAGACGGTTTTCAAACCAATTTTATCTTATGGATCGGAAAGCTTGGTCAGAAGTAAAACACTTGAATAGAGACTGTAAAGTGCTGAGAAAGATTAGGGGAATGAATAGATGGCATCAATGGCAATATCATATTAACAACGAGGATATTAGGAAAGAACTTGACATTGTCAGCATCCAGGAATGCTTTAACAGAGCTAATCTCAGGTGGTATGGTCAATTAAATAGAATGGGAGAGGAAAGGTTAGCGAAACAAGTGTTCTCTGCAAGGTTGGCAGGAAAAAAACTCAGAGGAAGACCAAGATATAGATCGATTGATATGGTAAAATGTGCCTTGGAAGATAGAAATATAAGATCTGATAATGTTGTAATCTTTAGAGGTAACAGACTGATTTGGAGGAAAATTGTAGATAGGAAGTAATGAATGTAAATTTTTCGTATAGTACTATCATATCCTCTACACCCCCTTGAGGGTACATGTCAGGAATTTGATGATAGTTGGAAACAGCAGATTTTGCCACCTCAAAAACAATCAATATACTTACCTAATGATTTCAGATTCTTCAGAACTCTAATGAACCCTAATAACCAAATCCTGGCAATCCATGTTTATCCTGCAACCAATCTCCATGGACATATAGACTCTATATGTCCATGGAGATATGTTAAGTTGGCTGATAAAGCTGACTATGAAGAAGATTAAGCATCTTATCCAAACAAAAGTCTTAAGGAAGCATCTTGTCTATAATAGACCATTAGGCTTAATACATGAATGGAAAGTGATGCTGCAAACAAAATTAGTTTCTGTTAGAAGTTAAATTGTCAGTGCCTGATGATATGACTATGATGTTTTTTTTAAAAAACAAACAAACAAAGAAACATCAAAGAATTGGCCAAAATTAAAATTGGAATAGAATAGTTTTTTTGCACTCTCCAAGAAAAAAATTAATTTAATACATGAAAATTTTCACCTTACTATCTTAGGCTTCTTCAGTACATTGACAATGGAATACAATTAAAATACTTCTAATTAAAAAAAAAAGTGTGTGTACACACAGAAATACAATAAGACTCTAATTTGTAATTTACAAAAGATTGATACAATTATATTTCCCATAAAAGGGGGAGTAAATGAAATGCCATCATATTTGTTTAAATTCAGACAATGTGTAAAGGCCTGGTTGCTTCTCATAGAAAGGTGGATTTCAAAATGTTTGAATACCTGAAGTGCCATTTTAATGCAGCAGATTGTAGTCTAATAAACTATTTACTGATAATTTACTAATCAAATAAACTATTTATTGACTTCAAAAACATCATAGGTCCAGTAGTAGAATAGTATCAAAATGAAATGTAAAGAATACATATAGAAAGACTTAGGTGTTGTTGATGATTCATAATAATGTTTAACAGTTTAAACGACATCAAGAAAATTAAAAAAAAAAAAATTATTAAACTCACTAATATTTTGCTGTTTTTCTACCCAACATCATCAGAGCATAATTGTAACTGAAAACAGAACTAATGTCCTTACATGGTACCTTATATGGGTCAGATAACCATAGAGTTAATTTAGACAAGTCAGGCTATCAGGTCTTAAAATGATAGTCTCCCTGATGTTTGGTAAATTAATGCAACCATACTTATTGAGGTTGGAAGAGTGCTTCATAGCTAATGCTAAAAATAGTCTCTTAGACCTATAACTCCTTTACATAGGATCAGATGGAAGAAAAATCCAGAGCATAATTTGCCAATCCCGACTTGCCATACAGATGATCACAGGTGTAATTTTTGTGTTCTTCAAGACAGATATTAACTAATCTACTAGTCTGTCCAAAGTAGGCCAAACTGCAGGCACAAGGAATTTTATACACTCCAGAATGCTCAAGAGGATACAGTTGATCTTTAGGAGATCATATGAAGGTAGATAGTTAACTGAAAGGTTTAAAGGTGGCATGGGTTTATTTTATATGGGCTGTATCCATTGCCTGAAAAGATGTTACTAAGGGCTGTATCGTTTGAACAAATAGCCTTGGGTCAATGAGTAAGGGTTTTGAGGATGTCATACTGTTGGCAATGGTGGTTTTGTTATTGTTCATGTAAATACCTTACATGGAGAAGGATAATGACCCATTAGAAAGTTGTCACTAGTGTATCTAAAAAAGGGAACACAATTGTTGATTTCTTTTTCTATGGTGAAGTTTATTTTGAGGTGTTTGCTGTTAAAATCCACCAAAAATGTGTCTGGACCATAAGGCACATCATCAACATAGTGAAGCCAAACTATTGATTTAAGTGTGGCTTTGTTGAGTGCCTGTCAGTGGAAGTGGCACATCAGTCCCCACCTAGCATTGTGGATGCGTGCGCTACTTCAGCCCTGAAGAAAGAGCATCTAAGTTCAATTCTAGTCACTGTCCATAGGAACTTTTTCTAAGCTATTTCAACCAATTCCCAAGTTATTCAATCTCTGGCATAGGCAAGCAGATTTTTTGTTCCAGTTAAGTTGGGTTTTTTATCCCATAAACTTGAGAATAATAAATAAATGTAATTTAAATTGCTGATGTTTTTTTTTCTGGATTTCAAACTGACATTTAAAAATAAATGAATAACAGTAATATCTTTTATTCCCATAAAGAGTCAAAGCCATTTTAGCGCTAATTTTTGTGCCTGAAGGGCAGTCAAAATTACGCCATTAGCCGGGCCATCTATTTTAAATAGCACCCAGTGAAGAGATGCCAAACAAGTATCACCATCTCATGGTCCCTAATGCAATATATTTTTCTGTGAAATGGTGTGGGTTCTACAGTCAATTTTCTTTAGTTCAAGATTAAAATCTGAGTTCCTGGGAGAGGCCCCTCCATGTGGGGCACCTGTTTGTGGTGGAGGGGACCTCCCAGTGGTAGTACTGGCCCTTTTCATTCTACCTCTTTTTCTTTGCTTTTCTTCCCGTATTCTTTGCTCTACTTCTCCTGAGTCTTTTTCACTATCCTTTTTTCCAGACCACCATCACTGGGATCCAATGCCTGCCGCTGTGTTTGCCATGCGATGAAGCCGCACATGGTGCGACCGTGGACATCTGGAAAGGGGGGATCCTGGTAGTCTTGCACTACTTTGGCCCCTGCTTAGGCAAGACAGGTGGTCCTGGATGACCCAGCCAGGATCAATTGGCTAGCGGGCTTGCCTGCAAGGATCAACGGTGTTACAGTAAGTCTCTCACTCCATGGTCCAGGGTCGTGATATTAGACCTGCTGCAGTGCCGGTATAGCATCCAGGGTAGCCCTGGTGTTCCACTCCTGAACACAGTCTTTGCTTGCCGGGTAGTGGGCGTCCATGTGTGGCTCCATGGTGGGTCGGGAGCTCTGGCGCCGAATTAAAAATTCCTTAAATATGAATAAATATGAATTCTTCATCCTCAAATGTTTCAGGGACCCTAACAAAGTCCCAACCAAGTACTGATAATATAGACACAGCATATGGAAACAGAAGTAAGAAACAAAAGATATCAGATACTAACATAAATGTACCAACCTTTTTAATCATTCATGCAACAGGTGAAAAACCAATTGGAAAAATGTCACCCTTCTTTATCCAAAAAGGTTTAGAAGGATTGGCAGGACCTCCCAAAACTGTCAAGAAATTGCATTCTGGTGATATTCTCGTGGAAACAATGTGCAAACAACATTCCGAGAAACTACCGAGAGCAACGACAATGGGTGGAATACAAATTGCAGTAACACCTCACAGAATACTCAATTCCAGTAGAGGAGTGATATCAGAATGGGATCTCCTTGATGTTCCTGATGAGGACATATGTTTAGAGCTTAAAGATCAAGGAGTGACGGGTGTGAGGTGCATCCTGATATGCAGGGATGGTCTTCTGGTCTCAACCAAGAACATCATCCTTACTTTTGATACACCTAGGACTCCGACATCTGTAAAAGCAGGGTATCTTAGCTCTCCTGTTAGAATGGACATGCCCAAACTGCCTGTCCTGGTTCTACTACCTGTGCCCGATGTGGTAGTAAAGAACATGATAATAAATCTTGCTGTAAAAAAAAGCTAAATGTGTCAACTGTCAGGGAGATCATCCAGCATACTCTCGTGCAGGTCAGAAATGGAAAGATGAAAAAGAGATACAAAAAATTAAAACAGAACAAAACATATCAGGATGCAAAAAGAAAGCTGGCCACCATTGGCCAGCTTTCTTTTTGTCAAAATTTGAAAAAATTTGTTTGTTAAAGCTGCACCATCCAAATTCTTAGACAAAAGAATCTTCCTTAAGGGAGTTAACACTCAGAATGACACACTATTCGATGACCAAGCAATTAAAATTCCCAATTACAAAAACCTCATATATTTTTACTCTTACTGCAGTCGTAGATATCCCCAAATTTTAACTTGCACTAGTCCTATTTTTATGAGTGGTGCATTGAGTTCACAGATCAGGCAGTTTGTTAGGTAAGAAAAAGAAAGGTTTATTCATTGCTCTTATACGATATACAAATATTAAGATCACTTAACAAAACTGAATCTCTCCTACAAATTGAAAGTTGATTAACCAGCCATAACCTTAATACTCCTAGTCTTAAACATTGTGAGACAATATCTACAATTTAGTTAAATCGCTAACATCATCCTATACAACTAGCATTCTTACAAGCATTTATCTTATTCTAGATTCAAAAGCTATCAGGCTGTAACATACTTTAGCAATTCAATACCACACTGTACATGAATTCTTACTCAGAGCTAAGACAATCTACTAGTTGATTAGATACTAAAGTCCTGTTTCATTTTTGTAAGTCCAATCACTGAGCATATCCGCACATTATTGCACACTAACTGTTTCTTGCATACAAAGAAATTGGAAAATTTCTACATTACCGAGCATCAGGATTTCTCTTGCTTTTTCTCTCTATCTTCTGAAAATTCACATGGCTTGTTACCCTCTCTTATGGTCGGCTGTCTTCAAGTAGGACAAACTAGTGATTATGATCATGAATCACCTGTTCCGATATGGGTGAAACTGCTCTGCTGGGTTCGGTCCACGTGGTTCTGCATGTTGATCTATTTGCGCTGGCTTTTCCACTGTACCGATGATTATGCCTGCACTGGATCGCTATCAGGCCACATAGATGACACTGGACATCGTTCTTTCCGACTGCACCGCTCTCACTCACCTTCTCCTGGAATGGCTGGAACAGGATTCCCAAACAAAAGAAAAGCCCTGAGTTGGCATCGCCAAGCTCTGTATATCCTTGCTGAGCTGTTCTCCCTCTTACGTCACTCTTTTCCGGCCGGCACCCACTACCGTTCTCTCCTCGTTGCATTCTCCACGCGCATAACTTGGACCTCGTGTACGCAACTGCCTGGGTTCATTTCTTTAAGCTGATTACATCGTTGTTTACTTAGATCTCTCTTTCTCATGTTAACATAACTTTCGCAAAATTTCAACTCTCATCAGTTTTACAAGAACACTTAGCATTATATTACATAGAAGAATTTACAATTAAATGACTCTTTCATTATTCTTATCAACCATTTCACTTATACCTATATACAAGTATTTTCTCTGGGGAATTTTTGTACCTTTTAAAGCTGAATGAAATATTTTACAATATAATAAACCTTTCATTCAAGATTTAACAGCATGGAGCATATTTCGTAGATATCCCAACACATCAGATTTAATAACTTTCAAACGTGCTCGAGCCAAAGCATGTTATGTAAGACATCAGAGTCAAAAACAATCATGGATCTAATTTACTGCATCGATTAATCAAATGACCAGTTGAAAAATTGTATGGCATAAAATCTGGAAAATGAAAGGCAGATATAGTACACACTGTTTGTCCACCTTAGACTATAATGGAAGTGTTCTTGCTGATCCCAAAGCTATTGCAGATACTTTGAGAGAAACTTTTGCTAAAATCTCAGCAACAGCTTCATATTCTCCGGAATTTTTAATACTGAAAGAGTAGCAAGAGAAAGGCTTAATTTTTCTACCAACATTCTTCAGCCATTTGTCAAGGAGGGACTAAAAAGAGCTCTCTTGCAATCTCACCCCAGTGCAGTAGGACCTGATGACATCCATTATGAAATGATAAACCATCTATCATCATCTTCTATGGTTCTTCTTCTCTTATTATACAATAGAATACTTGCAGAGAAAGAGTTTCCAAATTCTTGGCATAAGTCAATTGTCATTGCTATCCCAAAACCAGGAAAAGATCCAACACAAGCAAATAATTATCGACCCATTGCGCTGACCAGCTGTCTTTGTAAGATACTAGAGAAAATGGTTAATGCCAGACTTCTCTGGTATTTAGAAAGCAACAGTCTTCTCTCCAATACACAATGTGGTTTCCATAGACAGCGATCAACTTTAGACCATTTAGTTTGGTTAGAAACTTGTATAAGAGATGCATTTCTGAAGCGAGAACATCTTGTCTTAGTTTGTTTTGACATGGAAAAAGCTTATGACACAGCCTGGAGATATGGCATATTAAAAGACCTCTATAACCTAGGTCTCGATGGAAACCTCCCTATATTTATTAAAAACTTTCTGTCCAGGCAAACTTTCCAAGTCAGAGTGGAAAGTCTGCTATCTCGCCCATATCATCAAGAACAAGGTGTTCCCCAAAGCTCTGTCTTAAGTTTAACCCTTTTTGCTATTAAAATTAACTCAATCATTGAACAGCTTCCTCCCCCTGTAGACAATGCTCTATATGTTGATGACTTCATAATTTATTGTCACTCACGTAACATGAGGGTAATTGAAAGACAACTTCAGCAAGCAATTGATCATGTCTCTCTGTGGGCTCTTAATAATGGGTTTAGATTTTCAACAGAAAAAAGTGTCTACGTACACTTCTGTCAAAAATGCACTCATCACCCAGATCCTGAACTAAGAATGGGGTATACTGTTATTCCAGTAGCTACAGAAACCAAGTTCTTGGGACTCATCTTTGACAGAAAACTCACATTTATAGCACACATTCATCAACTAAGAGAAAAGTGCAAAAGAACTTTGAACCTCTTTCGCACTCTATCCTCTACCAGTGGGGTGCTGATCGAGCTTCATTGCTCCATCTTTATCGCGCACTTATACGTTCAAAGCTGGATTATGGATCCCAAGTCTATGGTTCGGCAAGACAGAATAACCTATGATGGTTGGATTCCATCCATCATCAGGGTATATATGGATAGCTACTGGTGCCTTTCGCACCTCACCCACTCAAAGTCTCTATGTTGAAGCAAATGAACTGGCTCTATCACTTCGACAGAAACAGTTGTCTCTTAATTATGCCCTAAAAATAAAATCTCTCCCAGATCACCCTACATGGAATAGTATCTTCTCTCTGCATTGGGAAGCCCAATATCACACACATCAAACTGCTATGCATACTTTTGGTATGCGTATTAAAGAAACTGTGCAAGCTGTTAGTATAAATGTTGACACCATTAGCTACACTAAACATAACAGCATTCCTCCATGGCAGGTTTGCATACCATCCTGCAACCTCTCACTTTGTCAGCTGCAGAAATCTTATACCCATCATCCATTTACCTGCAATTGTTTAATGCATATAGAGCAGCACACGCTGATTTCTTACCCATCTATACCGATGGTTCAAGAACTAACACCTCTGTTGGCTGTGCTGCTGTGTTTCCTGTTTCATTATTATCTCAAATCAGATCCCACCAGACTGCAGTAATATACAGCAGAGTTACATGCCATTCAGCTTACACTTGTGCATATAAAAGAAAACTGCTACCAAAAGTGTATAATTTATACAGACTCATTGAGCTCTTTACAGGCTATCTCCTCTCCTATGTATAATCCATATCCAGTACTTTATGAGATGCTACACCTGCTTCACAAAATGAAAATCCTTAATTTCGATGTTCAGTTCTGCTGGATTCCCAGCCACATCGGAATCAAAGGAAATGAGGCTGCAGATGCAGCTGCTAAATCAGCTCATATCTTCTGCACATACTGTTTGACAGTTCCATATACAGACAACTTATAAGATCAAAGCTAATTGCTCAGTGGGAGTTAACATGGCAAGAAGCATCAACAAACAAATTATATAACATTAAACCTGAAATTAAACACTGGCATTCTAGTCAATGTACAAAGAGAAGGGAGGAGGTTGTCCTTGCTAGGCTCCGCATAGGTCACAGTCACCTTATGCATTCTCATTTACTGCAAGCGGATGACCCTCCCATATGTGAAAAATGCAACACACATCTCACTTCATCATATTCTGGTAGATTGTCAAAAATTTACACGAGAGAGGAATGAAATTTTCACCTATTTAACCAAGCCATATACACTCAGGGAAATGCTAGCAGACTCAGGCAAATTGCATGATGTTTTTAATTTTTTAGAAAGAATTAATTTGTACAAATACATTTGACCATAAATCTGTTTATATGTAAATACTTTTTTGCTTAACTTAAGTTTTGTACATACATATTATTCATTAGGTTAAATCTGACCAATTATGTATTACCATAGGCCTTGATCTTGTATATTTGTATCACCCTGCTGTAATTTCGTTAATATGTAAATACCATAATGCTAAACTTAAATTTTATGCATCAATGCTGTATAATAATTCCTTTCTGACTTTAAGTATTAGTATAATAATGTTTGTTGTAATCTTACTAGATGTAGACACTGCTTTCTTTGACTTGTTTTGTATATACATATGTTAACCTATAGTTATCTATTTATGTACTGCTGAAACCTCTGCAGTAATTTTGTTTATATCTGGATACTGCATTGCTAAATTTAATTTTCATCCATGCATATTGTATGATAATCCCTTTTTTGCCTATTTTTGTACTGCTATAAAGGCATCTATTATAATTTTACATATATGTAGATACTGCATTCCTTGGCTTAGTATTTCGTATATTATGTAATCACTTATATTGTTAATTATTTTTTCACTATTGTAATAACCTCTGACATTGTGTGTTGCTGTGCCCTCTGCAGCAGTTCTGTTTACCTAGAGATGCTGCTTTGTGAAACTAGATTCTTGAAGAGACATATTGTTTACAGTTTTCTGTAAATGCTAATGTTGCAACTGTATGGCACAGTATGACCTTTGTAGTTTTTGTGCCAAATAAACTATAAACCAACCAACCTGGGAGAGGAAAACCCACTTGTCAATGCCAGAGATCAACTAACTCAGGAACCAGTCAAAGTAAGACTTAGAAAAATTTCCTCTAGTCAGCAATTAGAATCAAACTCAAAACGTTTTTCTTTGGGCAGCCTAACACTATGGATGCAATAGTAGTTTCTACAGGGCATGGGCATCTATCAAATTCACACCATTGGAACACAAAGAACATCACAGAATGCATGCACAACAATCAGGTAACTATGGAAACAATTGAAGTGGTAATCATAAAAAAGAAACTAAGACAGCAAAAGAAAAATAAAGAGAACAATTGGAGGCAAGAAAGTGCAGAAATTCACACGTTATCAGTGAATAATAATAATAAGAAGTTGGGTCAGTGAGAATATAAGAAAAAAGTACTTATTATATGTATGGTGATTTTATAATTAAATTTGCACAGAGTCACAACATCAAGCTACCCAGGAGCTAAAATAAAGGATGTGATGAATGCGATAGAGAAACAGAAAATGATTTTTAAATGGTGATAAATATGAGGGAAGATATGAAAGTTTGCTAGAAGAAGAAAGAAAGAAAAAGTGGGAAAACAAAAATTGTTAGTTTAATATCAAGATACAATAGCAACGAGTTAGGAAGGAGGTCTATGATAGCAAATGATTCAATGTACAGGCCATGTAGAAGAAATGGGTTTGAGTTTTTGAATGGTCTGGAGTAAGTCTGTTTGTAGAAAAGACTTGTATAAGAAAGATGATCTGCACTTGAATGAATATTCATCAGCAGCCTGGAAAAAGTATTTTGGAGTGAGAGTAATGCAACAGGTCAGGAAAACCAGATTAGATAATACTGCGAGGACGCTAGCAATATTAGCAATAGTAAATATTGGCAACATTGTTTAAATGTAATTGGTGTTATTTTCTTTATTTTTGATTGTGTTGTTTAGTCATGACTATTATTACAAAATATTATTTCAAAAGTGTTCTTTATGCCACTGATGATTGTAAGTAAAATGGTGGCTAAAACATTGATGAAGAATGATATTAATGTGCAGACTTTACTACTATTTAGTGTGTGTTTAAAGTATTCATTGCCAAGGGTGAATAGGTTGCGGTACGAGAGTGAGAATGGAGAGAATGTTTGTTGAAAATGTTTCATGAATGAATGCAATAAATATGAGTCGTGTTGAAAGAAGAAGAATGAAGTGACTGATATAAAGGATATAAGGCAGGATTGTGAAAGTATTATGGAGAACGTGGCAGAATCAGTAAATGATACTGCACGAAATATGGATGAGAGTTTGAAGGAAGTGGATGAAAGTAATAATATGAATGATGAGATGCCAGTGTGGAAAGAAATTGCACACTTACGCGAGCTCTTTCACAGAACAAAACATGAGCATGGGCAACAGGAGAAACAATTGGCATGTGGCACAGCAGGAGAGAGAAAGAAAGAGTGAATGGGAAAAGCATAAAAGTTGCAGGACTTCGAGAAAAGAGAAAATGTTGTTTCAGGATTCGATGATAAGAGGTGTACTTAATGAGAAAGTGAAGAATACATGTTTCTCAGGCGCAAAAATAATGATAGCTGAAAAACTTCACCCAACAAAAATAGAAGTGAAGGAAGACTAGATCTGTGGGAAATGGTTCATTTTGAGGCTGTATGATGCGAATTAGAGGCGAATAGGAAAAAATACATTGTTTTTTGCTGCTTATAGACCAAGGGGTTCAAAGGAGGATGTTATTATTATTATTATTACAAGACTTAAAGTACAAGCCATTAGGAAAAAGAAAACCAGGACGTCCTCTTAAACAATTCAACGATGACTTCTAAGGCAGGAACAGGCCATGCTAGGCCTAAATCCTTGATACGCATGATGATGATGATGATGATGATGATTACGGGCGACTCTAGGGAGGCCCTAAACATCATGTACACACAACTATAAGACATTCTCACGGTATCTATCATACCTTGCCTTGAACTCACTCACCATCATAGCACCCACAACAGACTCTGGCAGCTTATTCCACTCATTTACCACTCTAAAAGTAAAGAACCCAGCTCTAACACCCCTGCTAACCACACTCTTGCTCAGCTTCCATAGGTGTCCCCTAGTTCTCCCACCACCAGTCCTGATCTCAAAAATATCCTCTGAATTAATCCTATAGAAACCTTTTAGCAATTTGAATGTCTCAATCATATCTCCCCTCTTCTGCCTATCAACCAATTTCTGCAACCCACAAATCTTCAGCCTGTTCTCATATGGTTCATTCCATAGACCCACTATCATCTTAGTCACTTGCCTGTGGATCCTCTCCACCTCCTCCCCATCAAGAAGGAACCTAGGTGACCAAATCTGGGCACAGTAGTCAAGATGAGGTCTTATCAAGGTTTGATACAGAGGTACAATAACTTGTTTGTCTCTGCTCGTCAAGGTATTTTTCAACAACCAAGTGAGTTGATAAGCTGATTTAGCTACTTTTGCAATGTGCCCCCTAAACTTCATCTCCCTATCCACCAACACTCCCAAGTCCCTAGCCTCATCAATTTCCTGGAGTACAGTTCCACCAATGTGGTATACTGCTGCTAATCTTTTCACCCCAAAATGCATAACCTTACATTTTGTCATCACATTAAATTGACAGCCATTCTCCTTAGCCCAGAACTCCAATCTATCCAAGTCATCCTGCAAGATTTTGATATCTTCTACATTCACTATCACCCTACCCAACTTTGCATCATCAGCGAACAAATGAACTGTTCCTCTTAGATCCTTCCCTATATCGTTAATGAACAGATTAAACAGCATTGATCCAAGAACAACTGCTGTTTAATCACAGGTCTAGTCACAGGCTGTCTTTTGGACTCTATTCCTGAATAAACTACTCTTTGATATCTCTCCATCAACCACCCACCTATCCATCTCACCAACCCTATATCCATTCCCATATGTTGTAGTTTACGGATTAGAATTCCATGTGGTATCCTACAAAGGCCCCAGCCAGGTCCAGGTGTACATCACTGTAAACCTATCACCCTTATCCAGTTCAGCCGTCACGGTGTTATAAAATTTGAGTAAGTTACCGAGGCATGATCTACCCTTCACAAAGCCATGCTGTCCCCCATACAGTATCTCATTTTCATCAATCCATTCCTGTATTTTTCCCTTGACTACTTCCTCGAAGACCTTGACAACGACTCCTGATATGCTGATTGGTCAGTAATTTGCAATGGTAGTCTTGGATCCTCCTTTTATGCAGTGGAACTATTTTCCCCTCTTTCCACGCCTTCGGGACTAAACCAGACCTGAGACTCAGATTAAACAACATGGTCAAGGGCACTGATAATTCCTTAGCCGCTTCACATAAGACCCGTGCTGGTATACCATCCAATCCCACGGATGTATTCATATTAAGGTTCTGAATAGACTATTCACCTCCACTTCATTCATCACAATTCCCGTATAAACTAATGGTTCCTTCATTTTTTCAATGTCACCACCTGGATGATATACTTTTGCAAAGTGCTCGCTCAGTGACTCCACTATATCGACTGATTCAGTGATCCTCTTACCATCGTCATTTCTTAAAATCATTTTGCTGTGTACAGTTTTTTTTCTTGCTTGCAGCATATCGAAAGAACTGTTTGGAATTCTCTTTAGTTTGCATAGCTAGTTTCCTTTCATAATCCGCTTTTGCTTTTTTTACCACACTCGTTACCCTTCTGGCCTGCACTTTATACTGTTTGTGTGCCTGCAGGTCACCCCTTTCTTTAAATTCCCTCTACAGTTGTTTCTTTTTTTTGCAGCTCAAGCTTAATGGTGTTATTCATCCATTTAACCCCTACTTGAATATATCTGCCATGTATTGGCAGATTAGCACAAATACCATAATAATTGCTGAGTGCAGACTCAGCAATTATTATGGTATTTCCCAGATTGAGTAGAGATTGGATCTGGGAAATCCAACACTTAATTTCAAAAATTGAGAAGTGACTGCATGGTCACTTACCCAATCTAAGAAATTGACCATGTAGTCTTGTCCTGGGAGGTTGAACATGGAATTTTCAATCAAGAAATGGTTTGTGAAAATACAAAGCTGGCAATTCTGACAAACTTAAAAGGCAACTTGGATCAGTGCCATGGCATAAGAAGCTACATGGAATGAATGTCGTTAGTCATGGAAAGCATTCAGGGGTTGTTTAAGTGAGGCAGTATCAGAATGCACAAGTATTGTTTAAAACTTCAGAGAATCACTTCTATCACACGTCCAGTAGGCAGATGTCACGACTTTCAGTGTTGCCAGCAACGAAAAGTTGACTTGAGGCACCACCACCACAAAGGAAACTACTGCATTAAACTGCATAATTCACATTACTAATACAAAACAATACAAGTTTGAAACAAAAGTAAAATAAGGAGTAAAAAATAATTATTTTAAGAGATTTCAAAATTTTAAAAAATAGAAACGTTCTATAAATTTTCTGCGGTCCCCTAGGGGGATGCAGCCCACCAGTTAAGAATCACTGCCCTGGACCTCTTCCTGACAAATGACTCTTCCAAATACACAGTGAATGTAGGGGGACCAGGGGTTTGGGAGTGTTGGATCTGGGAAATCCAACACTTAATTTCAGAAATTGAGAAGTAACTGCATGGTCACTTACCCAATCTGCGAAATTGACCATGTAGTCTTTGTCCTGGGAGGTTGCACAACATGTGGAATTTTCAATCAAGAAATAGTTTATGTGGAAATACAAAGCTGACAATTCTGACAAACTTAGGAGGCAACTTGGATTAGTGCCATGGATTAATGCCATGAAATGAATGTCATTAGTCACGGGAAGCATGCAGAGATTGTTTAAGTGAGGCAGTATGGTATCAGAATGCATATCCAGGGTTAGGAGGATAAACCAAGTAGAGATTAAGTGGATGAATAAAAATATAAAGCAGGATCTGCAAAAAAAATATTATGAATGGAATATTAACAAAATGGTGATCAGGATGCTCATGAGCAATATAAAGCACAAGCCAGAAGGGTAACAAGTATGGTAGTAAGGAAGGCTAAATCAGGTTTTGAAAGAAAATGAGTCTTTTGACTCCATGGAATACCCATATAAATAAAAATAATGCTGTGAATTTTGTTTATAAGTTCATCCAGAGTGTGTGCAGACCTAATAGTAATACAAAAGTCAATGAGCATGGTTATGAATTTGGTAAAGAGTAGAATACACCTTGGATTTGAAATTTTTGAATGTGTCTGGGGATGGAAAAGAGAAAGGTGTTTAACTAAGCCAGTCAGAATGCAGATGTAAGTATACAAAAAAAAGCCAGGTGATAACTGATGTTTATACATAAATGCCAGGAGCATTAGAAATAAAATAGTTGTATTTATTGCTTTGGTGAATAATTTGTGGCCTAAAATTGTTGGCATTAGTGAAACCAGCTCTCACAGTTGAATGTAGTAACTGAAATTGAGTGTAATGTGTATACCATTTTTAAGAATGACAGAAGAGATGGAAAGGTACCTACTAAATACCTACTAATCACTCAAGTTATTGCAAATGACTTGAGTGAATTAGGGTAGAAACTTCTGAAAGGAATATTGTAAGTAATGTCCCATGTAATGGTGAGTTTGAGACTATTCTGGTGTGAAGTGGAAGTTGACAGGGTGAACTATATGGTGAGGTATTGCTACAAACCTCCAGCTCCTGGAGACAAAGAAATACATCACCAAAATACTCTGACTAAGAGAATAAATATTACAGATGACTTAAATTATTCAAACATTGTTTGGGTAGCAGAGAAACTCATAAGAATGAATGAGAATTTATTGAGCTGTTATGAGACAACATTAAAACCTTATTAGTCAAGCAATCTATAAGAACAGGTGACATCGAAGGAATATGAGAATAAGGATGAGTGTAGTTATGAAGTGCAGGCAGAAAGTTATAAGTAATGGATAGAAAGCTAAGGTGGTGTGTATGGCAAGAAATTGGATACACAGGCTAAAGGAAGCCCAAAAGAATTTTATTGCTATGCTGCAAATAAAAGAAAGAATGCATGTAGAAGAATAACTTTACTGAATGCAGACATTCAGTGTATGTAATATTCACTGTGCTACTGTAAATTCTCTTGCGGTAAAATTCTATACAAATTTCCACGATCGCTTTACATAGGTTTTAAATCATGTAGGAATCAGAAATTGTAAAGTTTTAAAACTAATGTAATGATTCTACAGTTAAGTTGTATATAATGATATATATTGAAAGTCTATGTGTAATGAAGAATAAGGGATTAGCCTGGATTATGTTTGACCCAGTAAGTTTTGAAAGGTCATGAAATGTAGAAATTTGCTGCCAAAACTGAAGGTAGCCCAAATGACGTCATCATGTTCACACAAGATCTGGAGAGTTACAGCTAAAGAACAAACAGAGCTTTCTTTAATAAAAAGGCTGTAGGCTCTTGGAGCTCTCTCTCAGTTTTGCTCGTGTTGAGACCTTGGCTCCAGGTGTGTGGGGAAGGGAATCTAGGAGAGGCAGTTATCGCCTGAGGTATTTCCAGTAGCTGCCAGACATGCTGGACAGAGAATCAATCTACACTATTCTGGGAAAACTGCCACAGCAGAACTGCGAAGAGCCATCCAGATTATAGCCAGCACCCAGGAAGAAAGGCAAAGTGTAGCAGAACTGTCAGAAGTTTCATCAAAGTTGTTAGGACTGTATGTGAAATGCAAATGTGAGTAAGCTCTGTTCTGTTAATGTTGAAGTAGTTGTACTTGAGAATTGTATGTATAATTACTGAAGTTAGATTGTGATTAGTTAGTTATTGAGTTGCAGAAATAGAGAGAGAGAGAGAGAGAGAAGGAAAATGTTAACTTATGTATGCCTAGATAGGATAGTGATCAGAGCTTACTCCACCTTTACTATGAGTTGCCTCTGTCATAAAAGGTTTGCTTACGCTTGGATCTGCTGAAACTTTTATAGTTTCTATATTTGGCATGAAACTTTTGTAGTTTCTTTATTCGGCTTTGAAATAATGTTGGATTCAATAGCCACTTAATTTGAATAATTTTGCATCGCCGAAGTGAAGCCTTTTGGCTCTCTCTTTTTCAGTAATTCTTGGTGCCTTTTGTGATGTGACACCTTTTTTGGCAACTCGTATGGTAAAGTATAAGTTCCGTATCACTTCAACCTGAGTATTTACATCAAGATCTGGCTCCCACTGATGAGACCTTAACAAAGGTCGAAACCGGTCTGGGTAGTGACCCCCCCCCCATAATGTATAACATCATACATGTCTGCTAGGAGATGTGTTTTACATTATGGGAAATACTAAGGATAGTGATCAGAGCTTACTCCACCTTTACTATGAGTTGCCCCTGTCATGAAAGGTTTGCTTACACTTGGATCCATCGAAACTTATATAGTTGGCTTTGAAATGTTGGATTCAATATCCACTTAATTTGAATAATTTTGCATCGCCGAAGTGAAGTCTTTTGGCTCTCTTTTTTTCAGCTTTACTGTATTTATATTTAGTAAATCAAATAATGTTCTTTGTTTGCTCATTTTATAAGAGGGTAAATTTTAAGAAATAACAAATCAGTATTACAGCACTGAAAGTCTTGAAAAGTAACTGCACTCAAGTAGTACTTAGCAACGTTCAGTCCTATGCATTCGTACTAGTATTGTTTAAAACTGCAGAGAATCACTTCTATCACACATCCAGTAGGCAGATGTCACGACTTGCAGTGTTGCCAGCAGCAAAAAGTCGACTTAAACTGCATAATTCAGATTACTAGTACAAAACGATACAAGTTTGAAACAAAGTAAAATAAGGAGCAAAAAATAATTATTTTAAGAGATTTCAAAATTTTAAAAACTAGAAACGTTCTATAAATTTTCTGCAGCCCCCTCAGGAGCTGCGGCCCACCAGTTAAGAATCACTGCCTTAGACCTCTTCCTGACAACTTCTCCACAACTTCTATCTAGACCTCTAGATAGAAGGAGATAGACAAGTTATAATGTCAAATACTCCTATACAAGAGTAGTTTGACATTATAACAGTGCCGAGTGGGACAGCCTCCACAACTTCTATGCCTCATTCCCATGGTTAGATTATTACCTCCGACCTTCCAACCCAAACATATGCACCGAACTCATAACCAAAGTAATCCTCACTGGCATTGAATCATACATTCCCCACAGCACTCTGATCTGCCATTCCCTAACTAAACCCTGGTTTTCCAAAAGATGCACCAAGGCTGTACAAATGAAAAATGAAACATACCATTACTGGCTCAAATCAAGAACCCCATCCTCCTTTAGCACCTATACTCAAGCCGGAAATAAATGCAAAAAAACAATCAGTGCTTCCAAAACAGAGCTCGAAAGAGCAAAAAGCAGGAAATTAGCAGCCTGTCCAAATGGCAACTGAGCCTTTTGGCTCCTCGCCAAAGCAATCGGTCGTAACTTCTGTCCAACACTATTCCCACCTCTATCATACCCAGATGGCTCCATTGCATCATCACCTACAGAAAAGGCCAATCTCCTGGCCTCACACTTTGCTTCCAGTGCATGCCTAATTGACAGTGGCAAATGTCCCCAACCATTCCAGATGCCCAATATACAATGCCCACTGCCAGAAAGAGATGAGTAAAATACTGTGCAAATTAGACACAAAAAAAAAAGTCTCCTGGCCCTGATGGCATTCCTCCAATTGTCCTAAAGGTTTGGATATCAGAACTGTCTCCTGTCCTATGTTGCTTATATATACTGTCTTACTTTAATGGTATCTATCGCACAGCCTGGAAATTGGCCTATATCCACCCATTTCCAAAAAGGGAGCCTGTCCAAATGTCACTGCCGTCCAACTACCGCCCCATCTTGCTCACCTCAGTCCTGTCTAAATTATGGAAAAAATCATCAATTCCCAACTCCTACACTAACTTGAAGCTACCCATCTAATAAACGACCTCCAGTATGGATTCCATTGCTGCTGATCAACAGGAGATCTGTTCACATATGTCACCCTTCTCTGGACAAATGCCATGGAGAAGTTTGGTGAATCTGAAGTGGTTGGACTTGATATCTTCAAGGCATTTGACCTGGTATTTCACAAGGGCTTACTAATCAAGCCACCATCATTTGATCTATCTCAAGATCTCTGTAGTTGGATTGCCAGCTTTCTCTCTGGACACACAGTATGTGTGGTAGTGGCTGGCTCCTTATCCTCTAATCAATCAACTAATGCCAGGGTTCCTCAAGGGTCTGTCCTCTCACCAACCCTCTTCCTACTATATATCAATGACCTACTTCAGCTTATCTCCAACCCAATACACAGTTTTGCAGACAACAATTGCACTCCTCCCTTTCTTTTGATAAACCTTACTCCACACAACTCACCTCAACCTACAGAACAGCAACCACCACTGTCCTCCTCAATTCAGACCTCCAAACCATCCTCCAATGAGGTTCTGATAACCTAGTCAATTTCAATGCAAATACCCAGTACTGTCTTATTTCTCATTAAAATGAACCATTTTCTCCCAGTATTATTTTTGACAACACCCAAATTTCCAGACAATCTGGGATTTCTCTTGGAATTACCCTGACATCAAGCCTCTCCTGGCATAAACACATAACAACCATTGCATCTTCAGCTTCTAAAAAAACTAGGATTTCTTTTGCTCAAGATGTTATTACTTCACCCTGAACAGCTGTTAACTTTATACAAATCACAAATCCACCCAACCATCGAATACTGCTCCCACATATGGTGGACCCCCCAAAAGCTCCCTCAAAATGCTCAACTCAATATAGAGGAGAGCATTGCGACTTATTAATGATCAATCTCATACCAACTCACCCCCCCCCCCCACTTTCGCACCGACGATCTGTCTCCTCACTATGTGTTTTCTACAAATATTTCCATGGAAAATTGTCATCCGAAATAGCATCAAATAATTCCCCCACTTAGTAGTAAGCTCATTGGAACACGTGCAGCTGCTGCTCAATATCCCTACACAGTGCACCTTGAAACCCATAGGACATGTTTTCCTCCTCCTTCATCCCTGCAACTGCTATATTATGGAACAATCTTCCCTTTGATGTTTCCCTAAGGAATACAATATACAGTCATTCAAATCCAATGTATACAAGTACCTTCTTTCCTAACCCATACATGGTTCTAATGTACTATGTATGGATTAGGAAAGCCCTCTTGTGTATGGGCTCAACATATTAAAAAAAAAAAAAAAAAGATGTATTGGATGGCATGTTACATGGGAGAGGGAGGTTATGTAATTTTTATCTGTGTTATAAGGGTTGTAATCAAATTTTTTTAGCCAATGAAATTGGCTAAAAAAATTTGCTTAGATAACTGACTTTTATAATAAGATCTGTGACATTATTACAAATAACTCCTCTGATCTTTGATGTTTTAAAACATTTTGGCTGAGTAATGGTGTGATTATTAATGTACCTTCCAGTATGTATGTTGGCTTTCTGAAAAGGTAAAGGTAATGAACTATTTGAATGATGCATGAGTAATGTATTTAGGAATATTAATTTGATAGCTGTTTGATTCTTTTTCTGTAGTGAGGTTTATTTTAGGATGGTGACTGTTTATGTTGCATATACTGTACACTAAAATATATCTAATGTGTTTGTCATGTGACAAAATAGCAAATGTATCATCTACTAGCAATCAGACTAAAGGCTTGAGTGCAGTTGTGTTGGACACGTTTTCTCTAAGTATTTTATTTATAGAAAAGATTAGTGGAAAAAGTAGCTTTTAATAAGATCAAGGTAATAATTAAGATAATAAGATTAAGATAGTATCTGATCATATTCAAGTTTTGCTTTCCTTACCATGCTAGTCATTTTCCTAGCCTGAGTCTTATTATATCATTCGTACAACTGCTCTTGGTGCCTCTCTCTTTATACATTTTCTATAACCTCTTTTTCATCTGCAGTTCCTGTTTGCTATTGTTAGTAATCCACTTTACACCAAATCTTGTTTTCTTCACTCGAGGTATACAATTTGCCATCTGATGATATCTCTCCTTTCCAATTCTTCCACCTATGGAACTGGCCCAAGCTGTTTTCTAAGATTATTATAAACACCTGCCTTATGATTCCACATTAATTCCTTTCTTTTTGACACCTTCTCATGTTTACTCATCTCTCAAGTCAAGACCACATGCTTGCTCTCTCTCCATCTGGGGAAAGTGATGAATTGTAACTAATTTCAGTTACAATCAGGTCCTCTGATGCCAGGACCCGATATAAAACTCTTGAGCCTCTTGTTTCTTCTACTACATATTGCATGAGGCATTTGTTCCTTAAGAATTCCAGAAATTCCATCATTTATTACTACTACTACTGCATGCTATTTTCTCTTCTCACTTTATACTGCCATAATTAAAATTTCCCATAATGATCACTTATTTTGCACTTGCCAAACTGAACTGTCTAAACATTTCCTGCTCTTCAAATTCTGTATTCTCTAATGTATAGCAACATTCCACTAAATATTGTCCTACCCACCCCCCACTTCACACCATATACTCTCAAAACTATTAGTGCAGTTTTCCTCCAACTTGTCCAGTCTGAGTGGACATAGCTCATTACTTATCATATTTTGATGTTAAGTCATGTTTGCCCTTCCTATCCTGCTGAAATACACTATACCCTTCTGTTTCTATTCCTGTCAGGATATCATCTTCTGTCAACCATATTTCACTGATCCCAATAATCTTTGGACCAGCTGTGGCTATCAATGCTACTAATTTATCTCCTTTATTCCTGATAATCCTAGCATTTGTATAAAGAAACATCAGTGAATTGTTAGTATTTCTATACCTATTATTATTCCCTCTAGACTCCATTTGACTCTTCATAACACTCTACGTTCCCCCATCTCCTGAGCTTCTATCTCTAAAAGAGATCCATGCTTCTATTCACCTTGACAACTCTAGTTTCCCTGTACTAATACTCTTATTTTCTCTGAGAACAACATTCTCTCCATATGCCTAGAGTTTCTGTTTCAAATGCAGTCCATCCACATAATCCAATCTGCTCTTTCAACACATTCTATCATTCTTTCAACACATGCTATCATGCTATTCATTATTGATGCTCTTCTCTTTATGTCTGCATTATAATACTTAGGTAACAGGCTGACTATCTTCCCTTTCACACACTTCTGTTGTACAACCTCAAATCTCTTGCTACCCAATTTACACTACCTCTCAGATCATTGTTATTCACTCTTTCACTTGACTTAATTGCCATAGTCATACTCTCGTTTCTCCAGGCAAGCACTCCTCTAGCATTCTATCTTGCACTCCACGAATCATTGAATCTCCATACATCACACCTCTCACTACAACATTCTTCTTGCTCACATGCATCCTTCACTGTCTTTCCTTGCATTCCCACTTACCTGCCTTCTTGTTATCTTTTCATCTCTAGCTCATGTCTCTCCTCTGACTCCCTCTCTCCTGGCACTCCCACTTACCTGTCATCTCTCCATGCCTAGTTTCTGTATTATTTTGTCTTCCTCTCAATCCACCTTATCCTCAGTATTCCTATTCTCTCCTTCTATCATTCCCATAACCCTCTCTCACTCCCCCTCTTGTTCATTTCACATCAGTGAGCTTTTCCATCACTAATATCCTCTTTCACACTTTGGAACTCATTCTTCAAATGTTCCATCTCCTCTCTCAGTGTCTACATCTCTCTCTCTCTCCAAGCATCCTACTCTTGCTTGACATTCACCCAATCAGTCGTTATCATTCACTAGTTTCTGGCACACTGCTACTGCAACCATTTAAATCTAAGCTGATATCAGTCACAAAGCCCTTCCCATTTCCTGCATTTTATGCAGACCTGTACTCCTCGGTCTCTTACTTGTCACATTTCTAACTGCTGGGATGCAAACATGCCTCAAGCACCACATGCCACAAAGTCTTGTAACATGTGTGGTGCATAATGTAGTCCTTGAATGGGATGGGATAGGCAATGAATCAGGATGATTTGCTGATATCATCAATGAATGAGGACGATAAACATAGTTATGGCAGCTGCCATTATCATTAAGTACAAAGACACTACAAGATATGCTAAAAATGTAGCTTGTGTAATAGAGGTATGCGCGTTGAACATACTATATTTTTTGAATAATGACTTCACACGCGTTAAAGAAAAGTAAATATAAATTATTAATCCTATATATTTTGCACAATATGTCATTAGTTTTTTTAGGGAGAAGACAGAAAAAACTGGTAATAACATTTAAATTCTGAATACAAGAACAAGTCAGCATATGTCCAGTAGGAGGAAACACTATTATATTAAAGTTCAGAGATGTGGAAACAGATGTATAATTAATTTAGAAATAATAAATAAATAAAAATATAAAAATTATAAACAATTAACAGCAATCGCTTACTAAAACTTAGAAATAGGCATATATTCTGTCCTATTAAGATTAGGACAGTGGCATAGGTGATTCAAAAAAATAGATGATCAGATTTGAACCTACAGTAGTGTAGCATCTTGTTATGGTTTCAGTGAGCTCTGTGTCTAGTGTCGTTGGTATGAAAAGCAAGGTCTGAACCTTCAGAATCGAAAATTCTTATATAATCTTGATGTTCAATTTTAATAGCAGCAGAATGATCAGTCTGTCCAAAGTAGCAAAGATGGCAAGAATAAGGTTATTGATAAACACCAAGCAAGGATGATGGTGATAATATATGTTTGACAGGTTGTAAGAAAGATTACAACTTCTGGGCTAGTTTGAAGGTGGTGTACAAATTATATCTGCGAAGGGTCCTAGCTATTTGTTCAGATGTTCCTTTAAGGTAGGGCATGCTGATTCTTTTAACATCAGATTATAATCTGGAAGAGGGAATATGATAGGAAATTTTGTAAGAATTTGGTTAAATCAAGGAAATAGTATGAAAACTAAGCTTTGTGCTTGGAGAGTGAAGAATAAGTGAATGAGTTTCCATAGACTGTTATGAATGCTTTGTCAGTGAATGAGTTTTTTTTGTGCGACGTGAATGATGGTAAGTGTGGGTCTCTGTGATGACCCTTCAAATTCGTGTAATAATAATAGTATGAAAATACTTGGAAATAAGTATTTATTTTGATATTTGAAATTGCTGATCTCATGCGGAGGTAGCAGGGTTTTTTCTCCCGGAAACTCTTGTTTTTCATCCTGCATACAGACAAATCGGCCTTGAGAAAACACACAATTTATATACAAAAAATACTAGTGGTGATGATGGGGAGTAGATGACATTGATGTAGATAATGATGGTAGTTGGTGGATTAAGTAGTGGAGATGGAGAGCTGTAGAGTAAGTGCCATCCCTCAGGGAGTCTTTGGACTCCTTGAAGGTATCATGTAATAATAATAAATTTTGACAAATACTGATATTGAAGATCACCTTCTACTTCATCCAAATCTTCCTTTGTCTTTTATATTAAAGATATTACAGTAAGTTATTAAGATAAATATCATATTTGAGATATTAAACATTGTTTAATCTTATAGTGATATCTGTTTTCATATTTCATTCAGATTCTTTATTATTATTTATTTATTTATTTATTTTTTAGGAGAGATTTTTGCAAACCATGGATAAGATAGCAGAATTATCTGAACAGAAGCAACAACTTGAGCATTTAGTTACCCAGCTACAAGGGGAAACGGATACAATAGGTAAAAATGACATAAAATTATTAAAAAATTTTTGATCTTTTTAGAATTAAAATATTTACTTACTCCAGTCCAGTATAATACTGGGACAGCATTCTCATCATATTATTTTTGCTAATGTTGGCTGTTATTTACAGCACACAAGTACTCACCAAAAAAGCTGCAGAAAACATATACTATCTATCTATCTATCTATCTATCTATCTATCTATCTATCCCAATGGCTTTAACAGGCCTTTAAGGCCCACAACCTTCCAAGCATGCTTGGATTTCGTAACTGAAATACGAGGATAGAATGGTCACTCCTATGCCTCAAGGTATTCTTGGCTGTATCCCTGTGTGTTCAAGGGGCCGGTTTGCCTGCTTGCGGGATGAAAAACACCAGATAAACTGGCGGAAAAAACCCTACTGCCCACGCCCAAGACCGGCTAACTTGGCTATGGCTGAGGAAGATCCTTCAGCTCCTCACGTCTCCGACGGGAATCGAACCTAGGACACTCCTTCCCCAGGCATATGGTTGCGAAGCGCAAAGCCACTAGGCTAACTGCGCGGACAGAAAACATATACTAAACAGGCTAAATGCCAGCCTGTTTGACTTAGTGGATAGCATACCTGCTCTCCAATCAACAGTCACGGGTTTGAATCCCTTGGATTCAGACCTGTGACCTGTGATAAACATTTTAGGCTGGAGATTGAATTTTAGGTTGGAGATTGAATATGTTGATTGTCTTTATATGGGAGATGAATTTCATTACTCATTGTGAGACCACTGTCTTGCTTATTGGAGGTGACTGATCTGTGGCGTGCAGAATTACCGTTTTTTATCAAAGCTGTAATTCTTAAAATGATCCATCACAATGCCACTATAACTGGTTATTATTGCTTAAGTATTCTTGTAGTATTTCTGGTATCATAATTATTATTACTTTATCAACCTGATAGCAATAACAATGATTCAGAAAGAGAGTTGAAATTTGATTTCAATGAATTTTTTGTGAGGAGAATATTTTAGTTCTTCACTAAGATTAGAACTTCAGTTGTAACAGCACAGTTAAATGAATAAATAAAAAAAATCATACTTCAGTCTAAACATGAACTTTAATTTCTTTCATATACTGCAAGTGGAAAATAAAATTTAATCATTTTGATCTTAGTTGAGTAGCTACTATTGACTACATGAATAGTCACCATGGAGCATTGAAGGCATGATATTAATGCCATTATTTCATTAAAATGCCTATGTGATGATCATGAGCAGATTAGGCAATCTAGATGCTGGGAAATTTCTTGGTGGGTCTGTATGCACTGAATAGGCTGCTTGTGTGTCACAGTCAGGTAACAACTTTTAGTTTATGGATTACAAGATACACCCATTTCTGTGTGTTCATTATGTGATTTTGTTCTACAAAATCACATAATGAACTTTTTTTGCAAAAGCTTGCAAGACTACAAACTGCAAGTGCTCCTTATATAGTTTGTAGTCTTTACATTAGCACCCTGATGAATAAACTTTAAAAGTAGGTACCCTGTGAGATAAAGATAAATCTGCAAAAAAAAAAAAAAAAAATTGATGCATATTTTAATGTGATATGGCATATAATTTAAAAATTTATCATTTTTTTTTAACCAAATAAACAA
Organism: Typopeltis vanoorti; assembly: GCF_054136105.1. Lineage (NCBI taxonomy): Eukaryota > Metazoa > Arthropoda > Arachnida > Uropygi > Thelyphonidae > Typopeltis > Typopeltis vanoorti. The sequence continues at coordinate 23,787,671 of NC_143574.1, read as the reverse complement.
ATAATGTTCCTAATATAACCTCTCAAAGTAAAATAGGTAATCATTACTAATGAAACTGTATACTTTTAATACAAAAATTTAAAATGGTTATAACATTAAAAACATTATCATTATTATTTTTACAGCTATTTTGCCTGCTTTTGTTTAGAAGTACCCCTGTTTTAATGTCATTGGCTTTTTACTCAAGAATTCTTAGAGCATTGTAGATGTATTTTAGAGACAAATATATGTAGCATAATAGAAGAAAATTCTCACATACCTTTTCTTGGATGTTGTTGCCTGTCTTCTTTCTGCGGTGTGCATACTTCTGCTGTTATGGTGTTGAAAGGGAAGTAGGGGGGTGGGCCTAAGGCAATGTGGGAGAATTAATTTGAAAAAACCCGGGTTTTTTGTATAATATATACATATATTATTTTTAAAGGTGGGCAGAACGCTTTTTTTGTAGGGTGGGAAAAAGATGAAAAAGGGGGCTGAAAATAGCAACTGCTTTTTAGAGGAAAGAGAAGGGTTTATTGGAAGAGGGGGCCGGGAAGAGGGTTGATGAGGTACAAGCCATTTCGACCATGTGGGTCGTCCTCTGAACTCATGGAGGAAGTGGATGCGATGTCGTGTCAGCTTGGTGTTTCTGCCTTTGAAGTGCTTGTGTTATCGCCTATTGGTCGGAGTTGTGACCTAATTTTTATGTTGTGAAGCTTCCAACACTCTGAGATTATGTAGGGTTGGTTGATGTTGATTGAGTTCTCATCACATTTTATTGCTACCGTTTTCAATATTCTAAGCATTGTTTCGTTGTCTTGCCTGTCTATTATGATGGCCTTGTCGATTTGCAGGGTATGTTTTTGTTCAATGGCATGAACTGCTATTTCTGTTTTCCCTGTGCTTTGTATTCTATTTTTCTTTTTGATGTTGTGTTTTTTAGCATTTAAATGATCTGGAATAGGGATGTTACAGTCACAGAAGTGTTCTTGTAGTCTTGCCCATAAAGACCTGATGGTAGAACCTCATCATCATCAAAATCCTGCCATGTACCCTCAAGGGGTGTACAGGATATGATAATACTACATGAAAAAAATTACATCATTACTAGCTACAATTTTCCTCCAAATCAGTCTCTTACTTGTCAAGACTCCAATATTATCAGATCTTATATTTCTATCATCTAAAGCACTTTGTACTGTATCAATCCACCTATATCTTGGTCTTCCTCTGGGTCGTTTTGCTGCCAACCTGGCAGGGAACACTTGTTTTGCTAATCTTTCTTCACCCATTCTGTTTAAGTGACCATACCACCTGAGATTAGCTCTGCTAACACATTCCTGGATGTTGACAATGTCAAGTTCTTTCCTAATATCCTCGTTTTTAATATGATATTGCCATTGATGCCATCTGTTCATGCCTCGAATCTTTCTCAGAACTCTCATATCTGCGGTCTTTAGTCTTTGGTCAAGTGTTTTATTTCTGACCCAGCTCTCAGATCCATAAGTTAAAACTGGTTTGAACACTGTCTTGTGTACAGCTCATTTAGTGTTCCAACTAATTTCTCTCTTATTCCATATGAATTTATTCAGTTGACTTCCTACCATACCAACTTTGTTGATTCTGTTGTCTATTTCCATATTTAATTTACCATCATCACTAAAAATCGTGCCTAAGTAGCTGAAATGTTTGACTTGTTCCACAGGTTCTCCATTCACAACACAGGTGACATTTTCAACGACTCTACCTATTTTCATTGTCTTTGTCTTTTTATTGCTGACCTTCATACCATATCTATTACAACAGCTATTCAATTTAGTCAGAGAATCTTGCAAACTTGTAGCGGATTTATTTAGGAATATAACATTGTCCGCATAAAGCAAAGAGCTGACATTAACATCTCCAATTTTGATATCATGTTTAATACCACTTTCCTTCATAATGTGATCCATAAAGATAATGAATAACAGAGGGGATAATGTACATCCTTATCTCACACCAGATTTAACATTAAACCATCTTCCTGTACTTCCTTCAATTCTAACTGCTGACTTACAACTCAAATAAAGACTAAGTATTGCTCGATATAATGTCCCATTGACACCATATAACTGTAGTGTATTGAATAGCTTCTCTCTTGGCACCGTCATATGCCTTTTCCAAAACGATAAAACTTAAATACAGATCTCTGTTATATTCCCATGCTTTCTCGACTATTTTTCGTAAAGTGAAGATCTGATCCTGACAGCCTCTATTTGGCCTGAATCCAGCTTGTTCTTCACCAAGCTTTTCTTCCACAATTCTTCTCAATCGTTTCTTAAGTATACTTGCATTGATCTTGCCAGGAACACTCAGTAGGGAAATACCTCTGTAATTCTCACATTCAGTTTTATTTCCCTTTTTATATATGGATACTATGAGAGCTCTACTCCAATCATCAGGAATTCGTCCCTCTATCCAGGCTTTCTGAACTATGCAGTGCAGCCACTGTAAGACTCTTATACCACCATACTTTTATTATTTCTGTGTTGAGATAATTATGGTTAGTTGAAAACTTGTAAGCATTTATGAATTGTGATAGGATAATCAATTTTTTAACAGAATATGGATGATATGAGTGGAAATGTAGATAGTTTCCGATATGCATGGGTTTGTGGTATATTTTCGTGGCTATTTTGTTGTTTTTTTCTGATTAATGTGAAGTTTAAGAAATTTATGGATTTGTTCTGTTCAGTTTCTATGGTGAAGATTCACCATAGAAACTGAACTGTTTGTTGTAACTGTTTAGGGATGCTTGTAAGGTGGTGATGTGTGTAGGTTCTCCAGTGCACAGAATATCATCCACAAATCTGCCATAAAAGGTGGTGGTGGGGGGAGTAGGAGTGATTCTATGTGTGCTAGGAATAATTCCGCTAGTTGTCCGCTGATGTTTTGGCCCATAAGGAGTCCGAAAATTTGAATATACATATTATTGTTGAACTTGAATGAAGAAGTTTGCTGAGATTATTAGTTTGATTAAGTTTATAATATCATTAGGTGTTAATTTTGTACGAGAGTGTAGGGGGTGTGGTCTGCTGTGAGTAGTGTATGTACGATATCTAATATTCTGGGAACATCCACGTTAGTGTATAATTAAGCTGCATCCAATGAAGTGAGGATGTTTTCCTGTGGTAGGATTATGCTATTTATTTTTTTGAAAAGGTTGTCCATATTTTTTATCATGGAGTTAGATGTTATAATTAATGGTTTGAGAAGTTTCGGATGACCTTTTCAAAAAAATAAATAGCATAACTCTATCACAGGAAGGCATCCTCACTTCATTGGATGCAGCTTCATTATACACTAACGTGGATGTTCCCAGAACATTAGACATCAGTCCTTAATTAAGTATTAATTCTCCCACATTGTCTAAACCCTCCCCCCACTCCCCTTTCAACATCATAACAGCAGAAGTATGCACACAGCAGAAAGAAGACAGGCAACAACATCCAAGAAAAGGTATGTGCAAATTTTCTTCTATTATGTTACATATATTTGTCTCTAAAATACATCTGTAATGCCCTAAGAATTCTTGAGTAAAAAACCAATGACATCAAAACAGGGGCACTCCTAAACAAAAGCAGGCAAAATAGCCATAAAAATAATGTTTTTTAAGAGAAGTAACATGGGAGTTTTCCCAGAAATAATACCTACATTGTTATAATAATAATAATAAAATCTTTGGTACAAGTTTCAAATCTGGCTGTGCTCCATGTAAGGCAAATAAACATACTGAAATTAAGTATGTAATGCATACTTAATTTCAATAGAATAATTTCCTACTTTACCACTGAGCATGAATGCTCATTTTCTTGATTGCAAGAGGAAAGATTATAAATAAATATGTTCAGGGAATACATATAAAAGTATATGAAGAATAATATTAATTTAATTTTAAACTGAAGTCAGCCATATGTACCAGTAATATTCTAATTATTACTGGTACATACAAGTCTAACCAAGTGGAAAAAAACTTCCACCATCTTTCTCTAAATCCAGAGTAATTTAATAATAAGGTGAGACATCTTTTTGCAACTCATATAGGTAAAGATAACTTCTCCATTGTTTCTACCTTGGTATCACCACCTCTTGGTCTGGCTCCCACTGACATGACCTCAATAAAGGTCGAAACCGGTCTTGGTAGTGGCCTTTTCCTTAATGCATAGCATTATACATGTCTGCAAGGAGATGTGCTTTGCATTATGGGAGATACTAAGACAAGGAGTGATGAGAGCTTGGTCCACCTTTACCACAGGTTGCCTGAGCCCGGAAGATACTTCAGATGCAGATTTTGTTTGCTTACACTTGGATAAAGGATTAAAATAAATTTATTATATTACTTTCAATGACATTTTTATTTTAATGTTCATGGAAAAAAAATATTGTACTTAGTATTGTAAACTGCAATTCATTGCTTAGCTGTTGTTGGAAAGTTCATTATTACAGAATAAACTGCATTTATGATTGTAACTTGATAATAAAAATAAATTCTCACTGTATGTCATGTTACTGATAAACCTATATATCCTATATATAAAAAGATATGATATGATTTTAATATAATAAAAATTCAAATTTCAGAGAATAGGACTCTTCTCCTTGTGCAGGATAACATTGTTAATGCTTTTTTTTTTCTGGGGTCAGTTTGATTTCTCCATTATTAAGTGTATCACATGCAATTACAAACAGTCTAATATCAGAGTTAATTTTATCCAAAGAATAATATACTGATGTTATACTACAGTACAATATTCTATTCTCTGAATACAATTAACAAAGAAACAAAATGGACAAACTACAGAACATTTGCTGGAATGAGTCATGTGGGAAAAGTACTTATGAAATTAACAGAAAGATAAGGAAACTAACAGAAGAAAATTTAGGAGATGAGCAAGCAGGATTCAGAAGAGACAGGAGTACTGTTCCCCATATATTAATGCTAAGATTAACTGTTTAGAGAGTTCTACTTGAAAATAAAAATATTCATACCTGCTTTGTTGACTTTCTGAAAACCTTCAGCAGTAGAAATCAGAAATTGACATAGGTTGTACTTGAATCTTATGGAGTGGCAGGAACCTGAAACCATCGAAATGCAGAGTCTGCTCTTAGAAATTGTGGAATAACAAGAATCTTGCCTAGCCAGCAAAGGTTGGTCGATTGGTAGAGCCTCTGCTACTAATGGCTCACAAAATGTTAAGCAAGTTTGAGCGTGGTTAGTAGTTGGAAGGAGTCAATTGTTTGATGCTGTTTGGCACACTCTCCCTCAATAAGTCCTTTGGAAAGAACAATGGATGTCATAAGGAAGAATATAAAGAAAATTGCAATTCAAAGTATAAAAATCAATAATTTATCAGTGCAGAAGTTAAGGCAAAGAAGGAAAGAGATATGGGTTGATAATGGGCATCAAAAAACTAAAACCCTGATGTTCAGAGAGAAGAGAATGAAAAAGCAAATAAAGTCTTCATGCACCTGAGTGCAATGGTGAAGAAAGCATTGGACCCTCAGGCACTGATGACAAAATTCTTCAGCAGTTTTGGTATTGTGGGGAGGGATATAAGGGCACATAATCAGGATAAACTTATTCTAGAGAGAGAGATATTTACAAACCATCCATGTCCATGGTGGGATTCAAACTCAGAGCATATTGATTGGAGAGCAGATATGCTGGCTGGCTTATAAATTCTGGCCTTCTTTCAATTTTTTTTACAATATTTATTAGCTTGTTTAGAATTAAACTATGACAGTTTGCATTTATAGAAAAATGCTGTTTAGTAACAAAATAAAATGCAGTAATTACAACTCTTTATTTAGTACACAAAGTAGGAAAATTAATTTAATTTCTCTTTAACACATACACAATTATTTTCAACTAAACATATTACTTCACTGTATTGAGGCAAGTTAAAATTAGAAAATTGTAACATTTAGTGCACAGTACTCCTATCTCTTCTGAATCATGCTTGCTCATCTTTTAGATTTTCTTCCATTAATTTGCTTATCCTTTCTGTAAAGATACGTACTTTTCCCATATGACTCATTGCAGCAATTTTTCTGTAGTTTTTGTAGTCCATTTTGTTTCCTTTTTTTTGTGAATAGGTATTTGAATTGATCTTATCTGCTCTTCTTTTGGTACTTTCCCTTCATTCCATGCAATGTTATACAACCGGTATAGTTCATCTAGACCTGGCCACCATATCATATTTCAGCATCTCCTCAATGATCTCATCATTCGTGGAACTTTTATGGTTCTTCAAATGCTTTACTGACTTTATGACCTCATCCCTCAGTATATCTGACTTTCCCTCTGTGCTTGGTGGTGATATTTCCTTCAATTGATCAATTAAGCTCTTTTGGACTTCAACCTCTCTAGGGTGTCAAGGACTTGTTCATCCATCTATTCATTGAACATCATCAGATGCCGTATGATCACTCAGATGCTCAGTGATGTGCCACACCAGTCCTCTAGGTGGTCCTGTTGTATAGTTTTCTGGGGGCTTAAACTCTCTATAGATCAGTCATTCCAGACACACTATCTATCTCATTGATAGCCTACCCCTTCCTCTTTTTCCAGGAACTTTACCTTCTATTACCGTTTTGAGAAGTCATCCTTTCATCAAAGACTTGTCAAGGGAGGCAATACATCACCCACAATAGATGCACTTACTACTTCAACAGGCAAACTGTTCCATTCACTCATGGTTCTATGAGAGAAAAATCTAGCTTTCACCCCTTTCTTAACAGCACACAAACTTAAGTTACATGGATGCCACCTTGTCCTCTCTCCACCTTCCATATAATGAAAACTTTTATCACCAATACTCTGTTATGCTTCCTCAAAAGTTTATATGCCTCTATCACATTGCCCATCTTGCTCTTGTTTATCAGTGTCTACAGCACACATACTCTCAATTATGCAATGTAGCTTATAAGGATAGATTAATCCTGATTTCTTTGCAACTCTTCTTTGATCCTTTCCACAGCTTCTTTATCCTCTCCGAACCCAGAGACCATATCTGTGCACAGTAGTTCAGGAAGTTGTATCAAGGTCTTCTAAAGAGGTAAAATGATTTACATATCATAAAATACATACATTACATACATATCATAAAAATGATCTTTACATATCAATGTTTGTTTCAACATCACAGTTATCCTCTGGGTTGTATTTGCAATTTTTGCTATGTGACCCTTGAACTTCAAATTCCTGTCCACCAAGATCTCTAGTCTTGTTAGTTACTCCAAACATAATTCCACCAATATGATATGCCATTGGATAATATCTCATCATATCAAAGTGCCCAACTTTACTAATTTACTAATGAATTGAGAACCATTATTGTTTGCCCACACTTCCTATCTTTATCATCAGCAAACAATTGAAGATTTGTCAGGCTTTCCAATATCATTGATATATAAATTAAACAACAGTGGTCTAACAATTGATCCCTTGGGCAATCTCACTGATCATCTTAAATCTGACAAATTCACCCCCCCCCCCAATGTACCATTTTTTTGTTACCTGATTGTGAGCCACATGCTTATTCATGCCAATAGTTTCCATTCTAATCCCATATTCTCTAGTTGATCTGATAGACTTTCGTGTGATATCGTATCCTATCAAATGCCTTAGCAAAGTCTAACAGTATCATAGGATCTCCATTCCCTTTATTGAACTCAGCTGTGACATTATTATAAAATATGAGCAGATTGCTAAATCATGACTTCCCTGTAGTAAACTCATGCTGTTCCTTGCAAAGTATAGTTTCTTTGTTCACTCACTTCTGTACTAACTTCTTGAAAATCTTCACAATCGCTCCAGAGATACTGATGGGCCTATAGTTAGACACATTTGTCTTTGTACTACCCTTGTGCAATGGGAATCGTAGATTCTCTCCATTCTTGAGGGATCGTTAATGAGTTAAGGCTCAAATTATACAAACATGTCAAGTGCCTAACCAGTTTGGCTAAACATTCCTTTTCATATGTGGTGATATCCTATCTCCCTATTGATGAATTCTTATTCATGTTATGCAACAGCTCTTGAACCTCCTTCTTATGCACCTTATTACATACACCAAGTTGATAGATCCTAGGAAAAATTAGCTTTTCAGATTTGTAGTTCTGCATATAACTTGTCCTGATTGGAACATCCAATAATTGGCTACTTGGTGTGTGATCATGCCATACTAATCTGTGATCATGCCATACTACTTCTCAGATTAGTATGGCATGATCACTGTCACCAACTAGTGGCAACAGTCACAGTTCTTAACTCAGATGGATACCTTCTGAAACTATGATCAAATCTAACACTCTTTGTCCTCAAATTGCTTCTTTCACATGCTCCTTGAGAAAGTTGTCTCGCAACAGCTCAATAAATTCTTCTTCATTCTTATCATGAGTTTTCTCTACTACCCAATCAATATTCTGATAATTGGATAGGTATCAACAAGTTGTGTATTGGGGAGCGATATCTAGGGAAAGGAAAGTCACTAGTGGAGTGCCTCAGGGGTCTATTTTGGGGCCATTACTGTTTAACTTGTATATTAATGATATAGGTGAAAATTTGGATGGAGATATTCGGTTGTTTGCAGATGATGCAAAGTTGGGACAAACCATGAAGAGTAGTGAAGATGTTGTGGCCTTACAAGAAGACTTGAATAAATTGAGTGATTGGGCACGGAAATGGGAATGCGAGTTCAATGTTGCAAAATGTAAGGTTTTAAAATTTGGAAAACAAAGATGGGATGCAGAATTTATGTTTGGTGAGGATATATTATTGGAGGTGGAAGAAATAAGAGATCTGGGGGTGATAGTGGAGAAGGATCTGAAATTCAGGGGACACAGCTGAAATTGTGAAGACAACACAAAGGCTTCTAGGAATGATGCAGAGGACACTGATGTGTAGAAGTAGGGAGATTCTTGTTCCGTTGTATAAGGCTTTGATTAGGCCACACATGAACTATTGTGCCTAGATTTGGTCACCTGGTTTTCAGAAGGATGAAGAGATGTTGGAAAGGGTCCAAAGGCAATTGACTAAGGTAGTTTCTGACCTCTGGAATGTCGAGTATGAGGAAAGATTGAGAAGATGTAATTTGCAGAGTCTAGTGGACAGGAGAAAAGGGGAGATATGATAGAGACCTACAAGTTCGTAAGGGGTTTTTATAGGATCAGTGCTGGAGAAGTTCTACAGAAAATAGTGGGAGATTGGGGAGTACCAGAGGTCATCCCTGGAAACTGTAAAGAAGGTGTGAGTAGGAGAGTGAGAGGCAGGTTTTATTCGTGCAGAGTTGTAAATGATTGGAATGCCTTGCCTGAGAGTGTGGTGTCTGCAAGGAGTTTGAATGTGTTCAAGGCACGGTGTGATGAGCTGTGTGTGTGTGTGTGATAAAAGGACCTTCCAGATGAGTCTTTGACTCCATGAGGTCTTGGGGTGGTAATAATAATTAAAGTCACCCTTAATAATTACTCATTCAGTACCCGCCAAGGTAATTTGGCAATGCATTTCTTCATCTCCAGCAAATGAACTGCCAGGCCTATAACAACATCCCATCAATATTTCATCTTGTTAGCCTCCACTTCACACTGTATAACCTCAAACTCACCAATACATGGGGCATTGTTACCATTATTGCTTTCAGGAATTTCTGTTCTAACCAGATTCAAGTCGTGATATCATTAATAGTACCCCTCTTCTCTTATTTCTTCTGACATTCTTAAAAATGCTATACCCTTTACACTCAATTCCAGTTAATGCCTTCGACTCTGAGAGCCAAGTTTCAACAATTACAATTTTATGCACAACATATTTAATTGTTTGCCTCAGGGTGCGATCTAATCTGGCGATGGCCCTGGTTATATGACTGGATGGGAGAGAGCAAGAGACCTCATGGAGAGTTTTGTTAGGATATGAAAATGCATGTAACACAGTACTTAAGAGTAATTTTCACAGATATATATATATATATATATTAGCTCAGAGTTTTATTTCTTCTAAAGAAAGAAAGTAGTTGCCAGTGGAATGTAGTTTTCATGTTTCCAACTAGTATTGCATGAAATATAAAAGATAATTCAGATTTTTTTTTTTTTTTTCATGTAAAAATATAACAGGAATCGATGTGCATAATGTGCTTACTGTAATTCTTTATAGTAAGCATAATTCGCATGAGATTATTGTAAAATAACTCGCATGTGATTTCCCTTCCATTATTCAGAAAGAAGGGATGGATGTGGAGATGAGCCATTGTCTTATTCATGTTTGAAGATAGGTTATGTAAATGCATCCATCCTATCTAAACTATATTTCTACAATTAATCTATTAATCGATTCAAATTAAAATATTCAAATAAAGGAATCAAACACTTAGGAAGACTAGTCTTTTCTTTAATCTGTAGGGAGTTGTATCGTAAGGTATGGTGGTGATTGTGAAACGTGTTGTTTGTGCTTGGCATAAAAACTGCAGACCACAAAGGTTGAATGAGCTGAGATATTCTTCTTCTTCATGTAGCTTCCTCAGTGAGAGGGTGCAGCACCATGTCCTTCCAGTTCTCTCTGTTGGTGGCTTTCCTTTTTGTTTCTGCATAGCCATGTGATCCTGTCCATGATCTTGTATCTTCAAGCCATGTCCTTCATTTTTTGCCTCTTGATCCATTTCCCATAATTTTTCCTTCTAAAACTGTTAATATTCTCTGTCCTGATGAACCTCTCAGTACATGTCCTGCCAATCTCATCTTTCTCTGGATCATTTCCTGTAATAAAGATCTGTGTTCTCATTCTCTGTAGGACATCTGTATTTGTCACATTTTCTGTCCATGGGATTTTCAGAGCTCTCCTATAGCACCACATTTCAAAGGCCATTATCTGTTGCCTTACTCTCTTCTTGAATATCCAGGTCTCACTTCCATATGTGAAAATTGGCCACACTAATGTTCTTATCATTCTTTTTCTTTGTCTCGATACTCACAAAACTTCTGAGCTGATCTTTATTTTTCCAGAATGCATCTTTAGCTATGGTTGTTCTTATTTTTATTTCTTTATCTTGCTTTCCATCTGCAGTAAAGTAGGTGCCTAAATATTTGTATTCTGTTGTATGTTCAATTCTCGTATTGTTTACGAATATTTCTGGCTCGGATCTGCTTTCTTTTGAGATTTCCATAAATTTGTTTTTGTTTTTTTTTTTTTGCATTAATATCTAATCCAAATTCTTTACCTTCTTCAATTAGTAGCTGCAGTAATTTGATCAATTTGTTTCTGTTTTCTGCTATTAGAATGGTATCATCAGCATATCTAAGATTGTTATATTTTATACCATTGATACTAATTCCTGTTTTTTGTTTTTCAATCTTTTTCATCACTGTCTCGCTATAGATATTAAATAGATTTGGTGAAAGGATACAACCTTGTCTAACTCCTCTTTTTATTTTCACTACAAAAGTCTCAGAGAGTTAAACAGCTGCATTTTCTGTTTGGTGTAAATTATTTTTATAATTTTAAGTACATGATCTTCTATGTCTAATTCATCTAATATATTGAACATTTTATTATGTTTTACCCAGTCGAAGGCCTTCTGAAAGTCTATGAAGCATATGCACATGTTCCTGTTTCTTTCAAGTGATCTTTCTATTAGTATTTTTAGTTTCAGGATAGCATTAATGGTTCCCATTCCTCTTCTGAAGCCTTTCTGTTGTTCACTCAATTCACTGCTTATGGCTCTTTCAATTTGTTTGTTAACGAAGGTTAAAATAATTTTAGATGCATGGGATATTAGGCTCACAGTTCTGTAATCCTCACAATTTTGTGCATTATGTTTCTTTGGAATTGGTATACAGATAGATGTTGTAAAAACTTCAGGTAATTGTATTGTTTTATAGATGTCCTGAATGGATTCCGCTAAATAGTTATTATTGCCAGTCAAAGCTTTCAGCAGCTCAGCCGGAATATTATCACACCCAGGAGATTTATTATTAGGAAAATTCTTAATTATATGTTCTACCTCCTTTCTTGTGGGTAGAGTGGTATCTGTTGTTACGATTTAACTTAAGGTGTTGTGAATCATCCAATATGTTACCATTATCATCATCATAGAGATCTGATAAGTACTCCACCCATCTTCCATTTAACTTTTCCTTATCAATGAGTATGTTTCCATCTTTGTCCTTGATGTTATTAGACTGTGTGCGTTTTGTTTTTCATTAAGTTCTTTCACTTTCAGGAATGCTTCTCTGGTTTTGTTCCTATTTTGTAATTCTTCTATCTCAGTGCACTGCCTATTTATTCAGTTTTCTTTCAATCTTTTACGTAACTCTTTGATTCTTTTATCCAAAGTTTTATATCTTAACCTTTCTTCTTCATTTGCTCCTCTTTTCCATGTTCTTCTTTCATCAATAAGGTTGATTACCTCTTGAGCTATCCATATTATTATTAGTATTATTATTATTATTGCATAACTCCTCCAGGGAGTCCAAAGACTCATTAAGGGAGGGCACCTGCTCTACAAATCTCCATCTCCACCACTCCACTACTTTCATCATCCACACCAGTGCCATCTACCACCGACCACCACTATTTTCACAGACAATCACAAAGATCCATGCCCACGGCAGGATTCGAACCCGCTACCTTTTGGCTGGAAAGCAGATACACTAACCACTCGGACAACCAGACCGGCATTATTTTGATGGAAAAACTAATTTCCATTGTGCCACTTCTCTGAGCATTGTCTTCTTGTGACATCTCACAGATATTTCAGCATCACAGTATCCTGTTAATGATCAGTTTTAAAAATATTTGCTTGCGGTTTATTTGAAATATTCACTCCCTTTTTTATCAAAAAAAAAAAACTTCATTCAGATCTTTCTGACTTACTGGACTCATTATCAAATAAATCATAAATATTTTGTCTCCATGCTGATTTTACATGCTCTGATATAGTTATATTATATGCAATTAATTTGCCACATTGCACCTCTAAAGTTCACACATAAGACGCACTAAAAATACTAAAAGACTGGCAGTAAAAAGAAGCAATATAATTACTCATACATAATACAAGTATAGTTCCATGATCCTGTTTCAGAACATTTTTCTGAAATTAGCACCTGGTTTGAGAACTCTTTGATCATATCTTGTGTGCTCTATACAAGTGCATTTTTATTGGATTTTAATTACGGTACCCTGTACCTTCTGAAGCATCATTATTCCTTTTGACTGGATAAATTAATATTAATATTAAAAATAATGAAAAAGTGCCCAAATTATAAGTAATTATAGCATAATTTTGATTAATGTAGTGGATATGTGATAAATTTAAAACAAGTTATATTTTTATAACTTGTTATTTATAGGTGATTATATAGCTTTGTATCAAGTGCAAAGAGGTGTTATGAGGAAACGGGCAGCTGAGAAAGATGAGTACATTGCCTTGCTTGCCAGGGACCGAGAGGATTTAAAGGTATGCTTTTTTTATATAAATCTTATCATAGATTTTAGTACCTTGTGCATGCTGAGTTGGTTAATCTGAGATCCTAATCTGGAGATCAGACATAGTTACTTTTTTTTTTTTTCATTCTTTCCATTCCAAACAAAAATACAGTTCAGGCACTCTCCCCCCTTTTTTTTTTTTCAGTCATTTTGTTTTCTGTATGTGTTGTTATTCTTATTAATAGAAACGTGTTCTTGTGAGATGGACATTTAACATGAAAAAAAAGCAAAAACATGCTGCTTGTACTTTTGTAATCTAGAACTGATTGTACTGTCTGACCACAGATTCAAGAGCCTAGTCTGGCAACTTGCCAAGAAGAGTCAATTCATATTGAAGGGGAGAAAGAAATAAGGCGATATACAAATTTGTCATCAACACGCAAAATCACATGCTTTATATGTAAAATTTTCCAACTATTATACAAGCAAAATATTTACCACTTTAAAAACTACAATGTTTCATGAAAGAAAAGTTAATTTTCCAATGTGTAATAATAACAACTCATCCCACAAGACAGATTGATTGCCCTATTATCGGAATGGATTCCCTTCTGACATGCGCCGAAGTGTCGATGGGTCTCGTATCTGTGGGCATACAGTAATTTTATTCATTTTTCTACTCAAAGTGCAGAAAAGAGAAGTGATAATTTCCAACATTATTTCCATACTTCACATCAAATAATATTTATCCTTTTTTGAAATACAATTCTAAATCCTTTTAAGAACCATTTGCAACTGTACACACATGCACACACACACACACACACACAAAAAAAAAAGAAAAAAAAACTGTTTATAAGAATGATTATCATAAATGTACCTAATCCTAAATTTTAATAATAAAAAAATATGTACGTATCATTTTTTTTTTCTCAACGGTTACAGTTTCTGTATTTGAAGAAGGTTTTTAAATACTTTTTTATTATTTAAAAACCTTCTTCAAATACAGGGATTACTAAATCCTTTCATCGATTGCACCTATTGTAAAAATTGTTTCTGAGCATCATCATCAGATTTCTAACTGAAACTTTATCACACAAGTAAGATCCTAGATATACGTAATTTTGCTATGATAATTCCCATGTAACTTCAATAATAATTAAGTAAAAATTGCATCTTCACACTTCAGTATAAATGTGTGCGTGTGTGTGTATATATACACACAAACACACACACACAGGGGTGCTTAAGGGTCAAAGCTGTATAACTGAGAGGAGACTTCCACATAGCCTTTAAAGGAATGTGGAGAACCGACCAGGGCTTCTAACCTAATGTCCAATCCTCACCTTCTCGTGGTGAACCCTCTGTTGGGTATCTACCTGGATACTGAACGAACAAGGATGTGCTGGCAATTTGGGATTTAGCTGACCAAATTGTATTCTTATTGGCTTAAACCAGTACAACATGACAGAAAATTTCATGCCGGCTGGGGGTGTCGCCCGGTTAAACAAGGCCCCCATTGTTTTTGCCAGGGAACCAAGCGAACAGCGAAAAGTAAGCTACTGGAACAAACTCTGAAACACACCCCAACTCAGTATCACCAGAGTTGAAGATTGGTACTATCAACATAAGAAGCCTGAATGGCAAAGAAATGGAGCTAGCGGAGGAATTAGATAAGTACCAGATCGACATAATAGGGGTGACTGAAACAAAAAGACAAAAACTGGTGAGATCTTTCTGAGCAATAAATACAAAATGTTATATTCAGGCAATGACAATCAAGGAAAAGAAGTAGTGGCCATAGTATTCAACACTAAATACGAGGCTAATCTTCTTGAATGGCAGGCAATCTCAAGTAGAATGATGTGGGCAAATATCAGAATGGGGAACTGGAGACTTATTTGTGCCTATGGTCCCACAGAAGGCTCTACTAAGGTAGAAGAATTTTTTGAGGCTCTAGAGAAAGCTACTGACATA
Organism: Typopeltis vanoorti; assembly: GCF_054136105.1. Taxonomy (NCBI): domain Eukaryota; kingdom Metazoa; phylum Arthropoda; class Arachnida; order Uropygi; family Thelyphonidae; genus Typopeltis; species Typopeltis vanoorti. Next base: position 23,772,259 of record NC_143574.1, on the reverse strand, counting down.
ATGAAAAAGGAAAAGTTGGTCCTTGTTGGGGATCTAAATAGCAGAGTAGGAAGTGATTGTCAAACATACAAAAAATATTTTGGAAAAATTTGGAGAAAAGAGCAAAGCTAATAATAATGGCAAATACCTGTTGGATTTCTGCTCAGGACATGGACTGGTTATTACTAACACCATGTTCCAACATAAAAATGTGCGCAAATTCACATGGAGAGAAGAGGCAAGGAATAAGAAAAGTCTCTTGATAGTTATTGTTGATAGTGATGTTTTCTCCCTGGTGGGACACCAGAGTGCACAGAGGATTTGAAATTGGAAATGATCACTATTTAGTCTTGAGCAGGTTAAAATTTAATTTCATATTGAAAAGAATGACATGTAAGAAAGTTTTAAAGCGAATAAAAGTTGAGCAGCTCTCAGATGTGAACTGTAGACTAAAATACACAAAGGTTATTGAAGAAAAAATGAAAGAGTTTGAGAACAGGAACCAAACCTTGGGGATTCAGTGGCAAAACTTGAAGAAAACCCTGATTGATTCAGCCAGAGAAGCATATGGTGAGGTTGTCTGCAAGGATAGAAAAATTAGAACTCCATGGTGGACACAGGAAGTAAAAGAGGCAGTGAAGGAAAAGAAGAAAGCATATCAAAAGTTCCTGGCAAATAAGTCAGCTTGTGCTCTTAGAGAATACAGAGATAAATGTAAGAAAGCTAAACAAAAGTCTTGGGAGGACTTTGGCAAGAACATAGAAAATAAATATCAAGAAGGTGGTAAGATATTCTGGAGGTTGTTGAAGCGTAGAAATAGAGGAAAGAGTGTTGTGAAAGAAGTTAGAAATGATAAAGGTAACATGAAAACTATCTTTTTCTCCTGTTTTCTTGTCACCTTTATCATTTCTAAGTTACTTACTCCATATCCTTGAAGTATGGAGTAATTACTTTGAAAAATTGCTATAGGAAACAAGCAGTGATAGCACAGTGGTAAAAAAACACTCAACAGGCATACAGTCAGGAATACATATCCATGCTTGGACATAGAAAAACCCATCAAAGGCTTGAAATGTGGAAAGGCAGTAGGTGATATTCGACCAGAAATGCTGAAGTATGATGGTATAAAAGTCTTACAGGGCTGCACTGCATAGTTCAGAAAGCCTGGACAGAGGGACGAATTCTAGATGATTCGAGTGGAGTTCTCATAGTACCCATATATAAAAAGCGAAATAAAACTGAATGTGAGAATTAAAGAGGTATTTCCCTACTGAATGTTCTGGGCATTTTTAAGTAGATTGGGATGTTTTCTTTGAGTGTTTCATGTTGTTTTCCAACCAAGTTAAATTCTATACTTAATTCTTTGCAGCCCCTTCTACTGTGATCTTTTGTCCTAGGTAAACATTAGCATATCAATTTCCTGGTGTTCCATATATTATACAGAGTTTTCTAAAAGAACAATATCATCAGCAAATCATAGGTGATTTAGTTCTTTCCCTTAGTTATACTATAAATTAAAGATGCCAAGAAATTATATTGTTGGTTTCATCCTTTATCCAAGTTAAGCAAACAGAGTTTGCACATGAAGTAACTTCAAAACTGGGCTACGTATATGTAGAGGCTGATGACTTAACACCAAGTGCCATTCTTGGCATCTTTGATGAATAGTATAACCAAGTGAGAAAACTTTCAACATCTGTCTCTAATCCAGAGTATTTTAGTAATATGGTGTGACACCTTTTGACTATTTGTATATGGAAATATGATTTCTGCATTACTTCAACCTTGGTATCACTGATGAGACCTCAATAATAACTACTCTAGGCCTATGATAAGCATCCCTTTACTTTTTTACCTCAATAAAGGTTGAAACTGGTCTGGGTAGTGACCTTTCCCATAATGCATTGCATTATGGCATACTAAGGCAATTGATACGAAGTCATCAGCCTCTATATACAAGTAGCCCAGTTGTTAAGTTACTTCGCATACAAACTTTGTTTTCTTACACTTGGATAAACGATGAAACAAAAAATATAATTCCTTGGTACCTTTAATTTATGATTCCTCTATTTTTCCAATCCAGATTTTTAAAAATTCTTCTAGAGCTTCTGTAAATAATTTAGGTGAAAAGGCATCTCCCTCTCTAATTCTCTTTTTTTTTTATAGGAAATTTCATATATGTTCTTCATTTTATAGATGCAGTTGAATTTTTATGTGTGAATAATTTTTTTTTTTTTTTTTTTTTCAATTCCTTAATTTGTTAGGACTTAAAATAACTAACATTGAGATGAATCAAATGCCTTTTCAAAATTGGTAAATGCAGACGTAAGGGTTTTTGGTATTCATTTGTCTTTTCAATGATTTCTCCTATTATATATATATATATGATCAATAATATTCTAGTTTTTTTTTTCTGAATCCTGCTTGTTTTGGAGATTGGCAAAAATCTAGTTTCTTTTGTCTTCTGTTGCTAATGATTTTTGTAAAAATTTTATATATGACTGATAGGGCAGTAATTTTTAATATCTTCACCGTCTCCTTGTTTTGAAAACTATAATGAGGATAGCATTATTCCAACGCTTTAGTATTCTCTTCTGTCTTAGGCAGGATGTATAATTACTTATCATAGGCATTACTGGTTCACCAACTGCTTTCAAAACTTCTTTGGCAACTCATCTTCACTTGGAGTCTTTCCACTACACATACTACCCATTGCATACTGCATTTCTTTTAAGGTATATTTCTTCCATTTGCAGTATTACATTTTTGTTTTCATATTGGTTACTAGTGGAGTACCTTAAGGTACTCCACTAGTCACCCTCATTCTCCTAGATTCCACTCCACCATATACTGCTCTCTTGATGTCTGTCTATCAGCCACCTTCATGCATGCTACCAGTTTCATATTCATTTCTTTTTGCTGCAGATTGTACTTTTAATAAAAAGAATGTAATTATTAATCTTCAACCAGGAAACTTAAGTTTTCTAGGGTTATGACATCATAAATTCACATATTAACCAAATTCATATCATACTTTTACAAGAAACTTTTTTTATGTATCAACTTCCCACAAAGGATGTTAAAACCTATAACACAAACAGTGCCATGTGTAGGGAAGAGCTTGGGGGGGGGGGTTATGGAATGTTTCTTAAAAGGCTGAAGGTTGTTGTCTGCAGGGAAGATGATGAGGGAGGTTGTTCCAATGACCATAACAAGATGGAAGGAAAGAGGAGAGAAATTAATTTTGTCAGTTGACAAAGACTAACGGTGGCCAGTTCACCATTTTCTTTCAAATCATTTCCTATATTATCAATGTACAAATTAAATAGTAATGGTCCAAGCACAGAGCCCTGCAAATCACCATTATTCACCTGCCTCCTGAATTATTCTCTTTCCTTATGCTAACTCTTTGGTAACAGACAATCCTCGTATTCATATCACTAGCTTCATATCTATTCTCATTTATTTCAGTTTTTGTAACAGAATTCCTTGTGGTATCATAATCAAATGCCTTTGTAAAATTTAGCATCATCATATTGGTCGATTGGTAGAGCCTCTGCTACTAATGGCTCAGTTAAGTAAGTTTGAGCATGGTTAGTAGTTGGAAGGGGGCCAATCGTTTGATGCTGTTGGCACACTCTCCCTCGATGAGTCTTTGGACTCCCTGGAGGTGTCAAATAATAATAATAATTTAGCCAATTCATCTGTCAGGTCATTAGTGCTTGTCAAAACAATTAACTGTTTCACTTTACATTGCATTCCTGACAGCCTCACTAATATCATTAATTTTCATATACTAGAGAAACAAGATTTAGTTAGTCTCATGAAATACTCCTCTGGTTCTAGAATCATCATAGAAAATTTTTTCTTTACTCCTCTACTCTTGCATTGTCATATATTCCATTTTCTCGCCTTACATCTCTTTTTCTTCTCATCTCTACCACTTGCCTGACATTTCAGAAGTCATTTGAGCTCACACTTGTTCTCAAGAATGCTACATAAGTGTACTATTCTTTCATGACATCCTCTTTGTTTTCCTGGCCCTTTTTTGCCGCTGCACTTTCATCAACAGTCTTGCCACCACTTACATTTTCCCATTTTTTGTCCACTCATCCCACATAACTGGAACTCACTCTGAGAGCATTTCCTACATGTTCTCTCACTGTTCTTGCTTTTGTTCCACAAATTTTTTACATTTAATAATAAATACATTTCATACTCACTGCATAGAATAAAATCTTCCATATTAAACCTCCCTAACAAAGATGTCTTACCTGCTTTTGTGCTATTATGCATAGTCACCATGCCAATAATCAGATTTCACACAATACTCTAAATATATTGCAGTATCTATTGTCAACCCTTCTTCATAGTTCCACTTCAAACTCATAGAACAAAGTTTTCTTTCTCTTATGTATTTCCTAAAAAATATAATTGTCACTCTTCATATCCATTATTCATAAGTTTTCTCTTCTCAACTTTCTGCCTATCCACAATACAGTGCTGATGTGCTATACATAGAACAACCTCACATATATTGAGGCTTAATGGAGTGAAAAACACAAGATTTAATTATATATTGAATGATTTTTAGGAATGCGATGGCAAGGAGGTCACTGAGTCAGTCAATATAGTGGAATTACTGAGTGAGCACTTTGCAAGAGTACATCATCCAAGTGGTGACAATGAAAGAATGAAGGAACCATTAGTTTATATGGGAATTGTGGTGAATGAAGTGCAGGTGAATAGTCTATTACAGAACCTTAATGTGAATACATCTGTGGGATTGGATGGTATACCAGCACGGGTCTTATGTGAAGTGGCTAAAGAATTATCAGTGCCCTTGACCATGTTGTTTAATCTGAGTCTCAGGTCTGGTTTAGTCCCGAAGGCGTGGAAAGAGGGGAAAATAGTTCCACTGCATAAAAGGAGGATCCAAGACTACCATTGCAAATTACTGACCAATCAGCATATCAGGAGTCGTTGTCAAGGTCTTCGAGGAAGTAGTCAAGGGAAAAATACAGGAATGGATTGATGAAAATGAGATACTGTATGGGGGACAGCATGGCTTTGTGAAGGGTAGATCATGCCTCGGTAACTTACTCAAATTTTATAACACCGTGACGGCTGAACTGGATAAGGGTGATAGGTTTACAGTGATGTACACCTGGACCTGGCTGGGGCCTTTGTAGGATACCACATGGAATTCTAATCCGTAAACTACAACATATGGGAATGGATAAAGGGTTGGTGAGATGGATGGGTGGGTGGTTCATGGAGAGATATCAGAGAGTAGTTTATTCAGGAGTAGAGTCCAAAAGACAGCCTGTGACTAGTGGTGTGTCGCAGGGTTCTGTTCTTGGACCACTGCTGTTTAATTTGTTCATTAACGATATGGGGAAGGATCTAAGAGGAATGGTTCATTTGTTCGATGATGTTGCAAAGTTGGGTAAGGCAATAGTGAATGCAGAAGATGTCAAAATCTTGCAGGGTGATTTGGATAGATTGGAGGTCTGGGCTAAGGAGTATGGATGTCGATTTAATATGACAAAATGTAAGGTTATGCATTTTGGGGTGAAAAGATTAGCAGCAGTATACCACATTGGTGGAGCTGTGTTCCAGGAGATTGATGAGGCCAGGGACTTGGGAGTGTTGGTGGATGGGGAGATGAAGTTTGGGGGGCACATTGCAAGAGTGGCTAAATCAGCTCATCAGATCACTTGGTTGCTGAAGAATACTTTGACGAGCAGAGATAAGCAAGTTATTGTTCCTCCGTACCAAGCCTTGATAAGCCCTTATCTCGACTACTGTGCCCAGATTTGGTCACCTGGGTTTCTTTGGTTGATAGGCAGAAAATTGGTTGATAGGCAGAAAAGAGGAGATATAATTTAGACATTCAAATTGCTGAAGGGTTTCTATAGGATTAATTCAGAGAATATTTTTGAGATCAGGACTGGTGGTGGGAGGACTAGGGGACATCTATGGAAGCTGGGCAAGAGTGTGGTTAGTAAGGGTGTTAGAGCTGGGTTCTTTACTTTTAGAGTGGTAAATGAGTGGAATAAGCTACCAGAGTCTGTTATGGGTGCTATGACAGTGAATGAGTTCAAGGTAAGGTATAATAGATACTGTGAGAATGTCAACTAGTTGTGTGTACATGATGTTTAGGGCCTCCCTCAATGAGTTTATGGACTCCTTGGAGTCACCCATAGTAGTAGTAATAATAATAATAATATATTTATATATATTATTATTATTATTACTACTACTGCCCCACACATGAGAGATCCCAAGACTTATGATATGACAGTGCCATGCACAAGTGGTTAAAAAAAGAAATGAATTTGTTAATGTGTTTCTTGATGACCCGAGGGTAGTAATCATTGGGGAAAACAGTATGGGGGAAAGACTTTCAAGGAGCATAGATGTATGGAATGAAGGAGGAGGATAAGAAATTAGTTTAAGTTTGGAGCTTGAACTGTATATGGATGTTGACTAGCAGCTGTGCGTGTTTGTACATGATTACAGGAAAGTGAAGGAATGGTAGTGGGAAGCTCACTGGAGCAGCACTCATGGAATTACCTATAGAAAAGACATAATACAGCAAGAGAATATCTGTGGGAAAGTGACTGGAGGGAGTGAAAGAAGGGTCATCAATTAAGTGAATTGCTCTTTTGAATACAATCAAGCACTCGTGAGGGAGGTCCTAGGTGCACAACCTCAAATATGGGGCCAATATTCTAAAGTCAGAAAGATTTCAACTTTGTAAAGTGCCAGAAGTTGAGCATGAGAGAAATACTGTTTAGAACAAAAAAAAAGAATACCAAGCGTTTTGGAGACAGAAGAGGCTATGGACCTGATGCACCTGTGCCAGGATAGGCTAGATATGAAAGTCAATCCAGGAAGAGAAAACTGATCCTGGTTGGTGAGCAGAATATTGTCAAAAGTGAGAGAGGGTGAAGCATGGTCAATCTTGTGGAAAATAAGATAGGATTGTATTTTGGTTGAATTAAAACTCACCTGATTATCCTCACCTCATTTGAGAACAGCAAGGAGATCAATATTTATGGCACTGGTTAAAGAAAACTCATCATCATCATCATCAAATTCCTGCCATGTACCCTCAAGGGGTGTACAGGATATGACAGTACTACATGAAAAAATTACATCATTACTAACTTCCTATCTACAATTTTCCTCCAAATCAGTCTGTTACTTGTCAAGACTCCAACATTATCAGATCTTATATTTCTATCGTCTAAGGCACTTTGTACCGTATCAATCCACCTATATCTTGGTCTTCCTCTGGGTCGTTTTCCTGCCAACCTGGCAGAGAACACTTGTTTTGCTAATCTTTCCTCTCCCATTCTATTTAAGTGACCATACCGTCTGAGATTAGCTCTGCTAACGCATTCCTGGATGCTGACAATGTCAAGTTCTTTCCTAATATCCTCAACTCTTGAAATGTAAATTACTAGAGCAGTACAAGGTTTGAAAATGACAAAGAGGAATGGAGAGAATATTGGTATCAGCAAAGCTGTGAAATAGGATTGGATGTCAGAGAAAAATCATTGATGTATAGGCAGAACAGTATAAGTGAAATCACAAAGCCCTGAGATACACTAGCATTAATTGAAAAATCTAATAAAACTATCCACCATGATTCACCAGAGAAGTTGGCACTCCATTTACAAAGGAAAGAAGAAATGCCCTGAGATGGTAGCTTGTCAAGAGGGCCACAGTGCCAGACTCAATCATATACCTCAAAAATAAAAAGCGTGGCCACTTGAGTTTCTTTGAACTTTTCTGTTATATCCAGAGTTTAGCTAGAAGATGTACTGTGGAATGAGAATGATGGAATCCATAAATAACAGGTTTAATGGTTCCAGTATTTCATGTGTCATGGATACATCATCAGAGATACAGTATGAGCATTGTAATGATGTGATGCACACAAACGGTGCAAAAATAAGTAGAAGATATTAGGCTAAGCCTCAAGTCAAAGAAGTTGAAGAAATTTAGATTAGTGTAAGGTCTGGAATATGTGAGTCGAAGATAAATTGAGGGAAAGCCATCTGTGGAGCTTGGTAGGTAAGATATGATTAGTGATATGATTGTGACATAAGTTGGTGAGGAGTTTATACCAAATTAATGCAGGAAAAAAATTTTCATATAATGGGGAAGGACCAAGAGACCATCCTTGGAAGCTTATAAAGAGAATACAGCAAGAAAGTGAGGAGCAAGTATATTGCTTAAGGGTATAATGGAGTGCTTTAGTGTGGTGGTACCAAAACAGTAAACAAGTTACAGGTGCAATATGATGATCATTGTTTAATAATGAGGATCTCCTGCAGTGGAGTCTTTTGGCCTCAACAGAGATCTTTTTATGTCAGTACCACTATGCAAAGTTGTAAACTTATTGTACATTAGTACCATGGGCAGGCTAAGGTTAGGTAATTTGAAAATTAGCTCAGCTCTAGAGAACATCCATAGAACTTATTCAAGTCATTTCAAGACCTCCAATAAGCAAGTAGTATCATGCTAGGCAATGAAAATCACCTAAAAAGATGAACTAGCATCCATGCCACAGCGGGATTGGTAGGAATCAAACCCATAGTGTGTTGGTTTAGAGCAGAGCTATTATCTACTATCAGCTATGCTAATCCTGTGATAATGATACAAGGGATCACTTCTTCTGCCTTCCACTAACATACACAAACATTTCTGTGAGGGGGGGGGGTCCGAAAAGTAAGGTAACATTTTTTTTTCTCGAGGATGTTTAATAATAGGCAGTTGAAATTATATACCAAGAGATAAGTGAACATGCACTACTTCTCCACAAAGTCTCCAAAATCATTGATGCGCTTGTCCCAATGATAGATCAGTTTATCAATAGCAGTACTGAAAACGTCTGTGCCCATACCCAGTAACCAACATCACACTGCCTGATGAACTTCCTCATCCATACTGAAATGTCTTCCAGAAAGGTGTTTCTTGAGGGGGGACCAAACAAATGGAAGTCTGAAGGCACTAAGTCTGGGCTGTAGGGGGATATGGCAGAGTTTTCCAATGATTACAGTGCAACAGCATAACCACTACAAGTGGTGGGTGGAGTAGTGTTGTTGTGCACCGAAGTCATGCCTTGTCAGGAGTCTTGGTCATTTGCATTGAATGTTAGCTTTCAGTATGTCCAATGTTGCACGGTAAAACTGTGCATTGATCGTTACTCCCTTTGGCAATAAATTCACCAACAGAACACCTTGGCAATCCCAGAACACTGTGACCATAACTTTTCGGACAATGAGAAGAGTTTTGAATTATTTTCCACATAGGAGATTGTGGATGTTTCCAGGTCATGGAGTCTTGTTTGCTCTCCAGGGTAAAGTGATGAACCCAAGTTTCATCTCCTGTGACAAGGCAAGAAAGAAAATCCTTGTTGCCTTTTGTTGCTGTATTGCAAAAATTCTCTAGACAGATCCCCATGTATGTTGCCTTGTGCTCCTCTGACAATTTTCAGGGCACGGAGCAGGAACACACCTTTCGAAAGTCAAGGACATCATGAATAATTTCATAAATAGTAGACACTCAAATTCACCACTTGTGCAATTTCGTGCAGTTTCACTCTTGGGACTTCAAGAATGATGCCTTTAATGCTCAAAATGTTGCCTTCTGTCTTGCTCGATGAAGGCCTGCCCACCCAATGTCAATCTTCAATGTCACCATGGCCCGCTTTAAATTCATTGCACCAAAAACACACCTGCTTCTTTAACATCACCTTTTCTCCATATACAGCAACCAGTTCACAGTGAATGTCATTTGATGTAGCCTCTTTTGTTTGCAAAAAAATGAATAACTTCACAAACATCTGTTTTGGACCACACTTGCATGGTAGCTGCCATCTTGCAACTGGAATTAGCTGTGAGGCAACAGTAGCACTACACTGCATGGAAGTCTTTTTGAATGTTAACAACAGTTAATAACCATATTGTTAATTATATAACTTTCATGTTTTGTTTTGTTTTTTCCTTCAATATTTCTAGAGCAAATTAACAGAGCTTCAGAACCTTGTAATTAAGTTGTTGGAGGACAGGAAACAGTTCCAACATGAAGAAAGGATAACTTTTGATGATAATCCCAAAACCATAGAATTGATATCTATAAAGGATTCACATCAGCCAGAAGGTTGTATTTTTGTTACCTTAATACATAAAAATCAAAGTATTATTTTTCAAATTTGCATTTTCTTCTTGCTTTTGTATAATTTTAGCAGTATGAGCAGTCATTCAAATTCTAATTTTAAAATACTTGCACTTTAAAGAAAATATGTAACAAAACATAAGAATATGCAAAGATTTAAAGAAGAGTTACTTTTTTACTTATGTAACAGCAGAACTGTTTTAAATCAACATTGCATATACTTACTTATTACTTGCTTTTTCACACATTTGGTTATACAGTCAGTACTTGACTTACAGCAGGGTTACATTCCAATGATTCCATTGTAAATTGAAGGGCTTATAAGACAAATCACTATATGAACCATAAGGATATGTTCATAGTTAACATGTCTGAATTCTAAAATGTAGGTTTGTTTTTTTTTTATACTTTTTAAGGTAATTTTCTTCTGTCAGGAAGAAGATCTAACAATAGCAAATACCTGGTTTAAACTTCCACCCAGAAGACTGTACACTTGGAAATCGCCTCAAGATAACCAACATAACATTGTCAGAAATCAAATTGATTATATACTGATAAATAAAAGATTCCACAGTAGTATAAAGAGTGCAAAGACTTATCCTGGAGCAGATATCTCATCAGACCACAATCCCATAGTTGCAGAAGTACGTCTTAGATTAAAATCAGCTAAAAAATCACAAAAGAAGAAAAAGAAAATTGATGTAGAAAAACTGAAAGACCCGAACATAAATAAAAGTGCCAAGACACAGCTTAACCTGCGATTACAACAGATTAACATAGAAGAAAATAAAAGTGTGGAATCTCTTTGGAATAGCTTAAAAAATGCCATCGTAACAACAAGTATTGAAGAAGTAGGTTATGTGAATAATATAAAACAACAGGAATGGATGACAGATGAGATTCTTTCTCTTATTGATACAAGAAGAATGTACAAAAACGAAGACCTTGCCAGGTCTTTGTTTTTGTACATTCTTCTTGTATCAAGAAAAAAATAAAGAAGCCAAGGAAAATTGGATGAAAAATTTATGTACTGAAATTGAACTGCTTCAGAAGAAACATGATAATTTCAATCTGTATAAGAAAATCAACGAAATTTCTGGAAAACTGAGGAAAAAGCAAATAGTGTCTCTAAGAGATGAAAATGGAAAAATAGTTCTAGAAGAAGAGAATAAAGCACAGATTTGGATAAAATATGTAACAGAACTTTTCAATGATACTAGACAGAAGCCTATAAATATAAAAGATAACATTCAAGGACCAGCAATCATGAAATGCGAAATAGAGAATGCTATACGAACAAGTAAAACAGGAAAAGCCAGTGGACCAGATGGTGTGCAAACAGAATTTTTAAAATTAATAGAACCAGATAACATCAAACTTCTTGAAAAACTATTTAATAAAATATATGAAAGTGATGAATTTCCATCAGATTGGCTTAGATCTACATTTATCACTGTCCCAAAGAAACCCAAAGCGAATTCCTGTGGTGACTTCCGACTTATTAGTCTAATGAGCCAAACGTTAAAAATATTTTTGAAAGTAATTCAGAATCGTATTTATAGAAAAAGTGAAGAAACTCTAAGTGAAACACAATTCGGCTTTCAGAATGGTTTTGGTACTAGAGAGGCCCTTTTCTGTACCCAAATATTGATACAAAAATGCATAGAAAAACAGAAATCTGTCTTTATGTGTTTCATAGATTTTGAAAAAGCATTCGACAAAGTCAGACACTAACTTAATAGAAGTCCTTCAACAAATAAGGCTAGACGAACAAGACATAAGACTAATAACAAATCTGTATTGGAATCAGTCAGCTACCATTCAATTAGACAACATTACCACCAGTGATATTAACATCAAAAGAGGAGTGAGACAAGGATGTGTGCTCTCACCACTCCTGTTCAACATATATGCAGAGGTAATCTTTAAAAAAGCATTGTAAGAATGTTCAGAGGGAATCACAATAAATGGAAAAATTGTTAACAACCTTCGATATGCAGATGACACCGTGCTAATTGCAGATAATATTATGGATCTCCAAAAACTCATTGACAGAGTATACATAGAAAGCCAAAGAATGGGAATAAATATAAACATCAACAAGACAAAATACATGATCATCAGCAAACATCCAGCCTCGTCAATGAAACTGACACTCAATGGGAAAAATATTGATCAAGTGTCAAGATATAAATATCTTGGTCGCTAGCTTAATGAACGGTGGGATCCAGAAATAGATATAAAGACAAGGATTGAAGTTGCACGGCAGTCCTTCATGAAAATGAGAACACTATTCTGCAATAAAGACCTAAACATGGAAGTCAGATGCTGAATGCTGAAATGCTACGTGTGGTCTATTCTGCTCTATGGAGTTGAAACATGGACATTGAAGGCGACAACCATCAAGAAAATCGAAGCCTTTGAGATGTGGCTATACAGAAGAATGCTAAAGATATCATGGACAGAAAAAATTACCAATGAAGATGTCTTAAAATCCATTGGCAAAGCTAAACATCTTGTACAAATAATCAAGAAACGAAAAACATCATATCTTGGCCACATCATGAGAAACAAATACCAACTTCTACAAACTATTTTGGTAGGAAGAATTGGTGGCAAAAGAACTAGAGGAAGAAAAAGAATATCATGGTTTGACAACATCAAGACGTGGACAGGAAAGAGCAGTGCACAACTGCTCAGATTAGCACAAGAGCGCAGTTTGTTCGCCAAGATGGTCGCTGACCTTCGATAGAAGATAGCACAATAAGAAGAAGAAGGTAATTTTACTCTTACTTTGCATATAGTCAAATATTACAAATTAGAACTAATAAATAATGAAACACAAGTTCAGAGTGTTGCTATGCACTTACCAATAAAATAATCATATAGGAACACATGAAGCAAGAGTAATTCTTCAAAATTTCAACTTTGTTAATTGGATGATTCAAATGCAGAAATTGCAACAAATCATTCTGAGGATGATTCACCAGATGCCTACATGTAGAAGATCTAGGCATGTCTTTAGAGGGGGGGGGGATGTGACAGCAGGAATGGGCTTCTTTAAAAATGTGTACATACATTGCATCCAACTTAGTCTTTACTTTGCCTTTTCTTTTATACATAAATGCTGTATAGCAAGTACCTATAGCTTGCATCTTACTATCTACTTTGGTAAATCTCTCCATGTGGAGGGAGTCCATTTTCTTAAGCAAGGGTCTGTCAATTTTTTTTCATTTTTATTGTTAATGTTTTGGGGCTTGGCTTCATTTTATGTTCTGCTTTTTTTCTCTTCTTATTATGTTAAACATCCAGCTAAAGAGATGTTCTGGGGTTTATATATTTGGTTTAATCCTTTATCCAAGTGTAAGCAAACAAAGTGTGTGCCTGAAGTATTTTCAGGACTGGGGCAACTCGTGGCAAAGGTGGTATAACTTCACATCACTTGCCTTTAGTATCCCATAACATAAAGCACATATCCTTATGAGTATGTATAAATGCTATGTATTATGGGAAGGGTCACTACCCAGACCAGTTTCAACCTTTATTGAGGTGTCTCATCAGTGGAAGCCAGACCCAGAGGTGGTGATACTAAGGCAGAAGTAATGCAGAAGTCATATTTCCATATGTGCCACGAGTTGCTCCAGTCCTGAAAATACTTCAGTCACAAACTTTGTTTGCTTACACTTGGATAAAGGATTAAACCAAATATATAATTGGTAGCATAGCCAAGTGAAAAAACTTCCATGTTCTGGGGTTGTTTTACACATGACGATACAGGATCACATGTGCCTGTTGACGTTATAATGAAAGGTGGCATACATAAAAATAGTGGAGAAAAAAGTGGTCCCATAGATCCAGAAAGACAAATAACTTATTGTTAGATCCTGAATGGACAAGTAAATTCTTTATTCAGGATTTAACATAATAAACTACTACTAATTAAGGAGATATCTGCACATCAGCTAATAATTATGAAGTGTTGTTTTATGTTTTGTAATAATGTGTAGTCCATGTTTGCCATATAGTGAGAGTTATTGTTAGGTTATTTGTAATTCCCAAGTAAGCTGTCTAGTACATTGCAAAATTCTGAGAAAAATTATAAGTAGTAATCCGGAATTATCACGTATAATCTGTACGAGTCGAGCATAGTGATGGAGGCTATACCTACGCCGAAAAAAAAAATGACGTCAGAGCGGCTACCCAGAATAATGTAACCTGACAGGTTAGGGAGAGTGTAGGATCACCCAAAGGGCATGAACGATGGGGTTCGTGGGTGAAACCCACATCGAATAGGGCGAATAAAAGACGAAGCACACCATTTTACGGGGCTTTTTGACCTTTTGATCTTTGGGTGCCGGATTCGAGTTTTAGGGGGAGTTTGTCGGAGGATTCATGAGAGAGCGGTGGGCCGACCACAGTAATGCCAGACGGCAGATTCTTTTCTTAAGAATGCTTGAAGATTTTCAAGCAGCTCCGCTTGATCGCGATACCGCGGCCTATGTGGAATTGAGCCTTAGCAGAATGTCCCATTGGAGAAAGTTTCCTGCAGAGCGGTAGATAGCATGCAACAGTCGGAAACGATTAGAAGAAAAAGCGTAATACATCGCCAGGCGCAAAGATGGCCGAAGAATATGCAGTAAGGTAATCCAGACCTACATGAGATGGCGGCATGAAATCTGAAAAGATCCGGTAATGTAATAGTTTTCGTTCTATGTTAAAATTTGTTTAGAAGAACAAGAAATTTGTGTGCATTGTAACTAAAGGACACTTAAAGGACACTAGTAGAGAACTTTTAGTGAGAATTTGACTGAATTAATTAGACCCTTGTGGAACAAAGAAGAGTTGTTAATAGGCAGTAATTTGTGAATGGCTAGGCTTGCTTAAACGAAATTTAGAATTAAGATAATTATTGATAGAGTATTAATGAAAGTGTTCAATGCATGTTCTGTGAATAACTTGTGAAAGGAATTATATAGTAGTAGTATTATGCTTAAACCTAATCTTATCCTTTCATAATTGAAGGATCGAACTTGCTCTGATTCATTGTGATTTAGTATAACCCTTAACTTAGAGTGAATTTTGATCCATTGAGTATTTTAACTTACATAGCTGTAAATGTTTTATGTTTTTCCAATAAACATGTTTTGTACCTTATACCTGAGTTTATGCCTGATTACGAATTCAAACCACCACTTATGAAATTGAATCTTTTTGGCGGGAAGGAATTTAGATATAATTGCTTAAGTGAGATTCGGTCTACGACTGCTAACTGAATCTGCACAGCGCTAGCGTGAGATAAAATAACTGTGTGTATCCCTTTAGAATTTAGAAATATTTCCCTGAACAAGAGTCTCTTCTGTTATAGGATATTGGCTGGCGCAGCAAAATATAAATTTTGCCAATATTCGAAGAGGAGATAGATCTGAATTAATATCTTAAGGGCACGACAGTAGATTAGAAGGAGAGTTATTATAGAGGTAGAATTACGATAGAACAAGACATAATATAGAGAAAGCAGCGACATAACAATAGAGCAGCCAGTAGGATTTTGATTGTATAAGGTTTTAAGTAAGCAAAAAGATAGATTCAAGAAACAGTAAATTAATGTATAATAAGATTAGAATTACAATTTAACAATAGATATTACAATTTAACATTATCTTCCAACAGGATCTTGCTCCATGCCACACGTTAAAAAGGTAAAGTTTTAAAGAGTTTCTCAAAAATCACAACATCCAATTTCTTTAGTGGTCAGGTAACTCTCCTGACATTAACCCAATATAAAAATTTGGGGGCCATAGTGAAAAAGAGACTTAGAAAATTAAATTGTGATACAAAGGATAACTTAATACAATCCATTATAAAAGTATGGTTTTGAGATGCAGAAATAAGAAAAATGCACCTACATAGGTAGAGTACAAGTCTAAGCGAATTAATGAATGTGAATGTATTAGAAACAGAGGAACACATATAAATTATTGGGTAAAGTTGGAGTTTAATTTTTGTACTTATTTTCTTGAGAAATTAAAATTTTTCTTTAAAATGCGAGTGTTCAGATTAATTTCTTTGCTACTGTATGTTACTGCTGCCTTCAAGGCAGCAGTAACACCTTGGCCCATGAATTACAATAGAGAGAGAGAGATAGTATTCAGTGTATAAGCAAGATCTATTGATCATCAATGGTGGAATCCATACTGGCAATTGTTTATTAGTTGAGAGATTTCCAGCTTGTACTGTACAAGTTGATTGTTAGTCACTGCCAGTGGAATACGAGCATATCAAAAGAAACACAAAACACTAATCTGTAGCATAGAGCTGAACAATTTGAGGAATACAGTCAGGACAAGTATATTTGTATTCGTAATGAAACAGAATTCTTAGAATTCTTATCTATTTCTGGAGAAGTCAGGCATTGAATGTTTGTGAGTTTAGAATGGTAGCAGGACATTTATCAAGATCACTGCAGGAATCCAGCTAGGCAGTAATACAATAGAATCATCAGAATGCAAAGGCAGTAGAAGCAGGGGTAGGAAAAAGTTACAGACAAAATAGCTTTAGCAAGGAAGAAGAAATCAACTGTCTTACTAGCCATTCAGGCATGCTAGTAAGTTTCGTTCATTCCGTTCTTTGAAAATCATTTTATGAATAATGGATATATTCATAATTTATTTACAACTGTTTGGCTATTGTTATTATTATGTGCTATGCTTGCTGCTTTTCTTGAACAACCCTGGCACACTTCTTTGAAAAACCAAAGCTTAGATAAATCCAAAACCAAAATCTTATAATGCAAAATAACACAAAGTCAAAACTTGTGTGAATGCTTTCCACTGGAGAACAGTCAACACAAAGTGGTGATCTGAATTGCCTAAATAATGCATAACATCATCAGTACGCTGGGATAGTCATTGATGAAGAAGAGGTCAAAAGTATTTGAAAAATGATTATAATTCTTTTATATTCATGTATCTAAACAGTTGAGATCACTATTTAAGTTTGGAAATGGAAGCCAATCATGAACATTTGAAATATCCAAGGAAGATGAAGATCTAATAGAAAAGTTGAGAAAATCAAGATTTCTCCTCCAGTACCTTAACTACAACTCCTGATATGCTGATCATTCTGTAATTTGCTACATCAGTCGTGGGTCCTTCTTTATGCAATGGAACTATAGTTCAACCACAGATGAGAGAACTCTTGACACTTTTACACATGGCAGAAGGCAAATCCATTCCAATAATAAGATAATCAATCCGTTTCATGAGATGAGTTTTCTTTTATGAACATTCTAGTTTTTGTTCATTTTGATTGTATAACAGTTGGAACATTTCATGTATAAAGCACGTGACATTCATACATCCCTTATTCTTTTCTGCTCTTCAACATGAATTGACTCTTCTTGGCACACTGCCAGCTACAGTTCTCTCAACTGTGGCCAGACTATATTTTTCACTATCTTGGGACTAAACCAGAGCTGAGACTTAGACTAAACAATGAGGTCAAAGGTACTGCCAGTTTCCTAGATCTTCTCATAAAAATTAGGCTGGTATACCCTCTAATTGCATAGCTGTATTCACATGAAGGTTTTGTAATATGCTGTGCACCTCCAGTTTATTTACTTCAGCTTCCATATAAGTCATTGCCTCTTGTTACTGCGATGTCTCCACTTGCATGATGATATTCTTGCAAAGTATTCACTTAGTAGAATTACTATTTCACCTGATTCAGTTACCTACCATCAGCATTCATTAAAATCATTCTGCTATAAACATTCTTCCTTTTACTTGCAACATACCCAAAGAACTCTTTGGGATTATCTTTGGCCTGTACTGTTAATTTCTTTTCATACTCTGCTTTTGCCTTTCTTATCACATTGGTTAACCTTCTGGCTGTGCTTTGTACTGCTCGTGGCCTGCTGGTCACCTTTCTCCTTGAATTCCCTCTATAAATTTTTATTTATTTATTTTTTTTTTGTAGCTCCAGCTTAATGGTATTCATCCATTTAACTCCCACTTGATTTATTTTCCTGACTCTGGGTATGCTGTCTGCTATTACTTCCCTCATACACTCCTTTACCACTTCCCATGTACTATCAACACTCAGCTCTTGAAGTTTCACATGCCAGCTAATGCAAGCAATCCCCTAAGTTTGTCATACTTACCAATCCTGTAATTCCATATATCCCACCCTCTTAATTTAAAATTCCACGCATTTAGCCACCTCCCAGGTCAAGACCATATGTTTACTCTCACCACTTGCTGTCTGCTATTACTTCCCTCATACACTCCTTTACCACTTCCCATGTACTATCAACACTCAGCTCTTGAAGTTTCACATGCCAGCTAATGCAAGCAATCCCCTAAGTTTGTCATACTTACCAATCCTGTAATTCCATATATCCCACCCTCTTAATTTAAAATTCCACGCATTTAGCCACCTCCCAGGTCAAGACCATATGTTTACTCTCACCACTTGGTTTCTATGTGGTCATATTGGTTATTGGTTATAGACAAATTCTCCGATGCTGTTCTAGCACTCTCATACCTGTAGTTCATTCCATCACATGCTGCTGCCTCGGTAATTATTCCTTAGTAACTGTATAAATTTCATTTCCTTCCTCCCTTGTATACTTTTGTCTTCTCCTTCCAATCTATGTTCCCATAGTCGAAATTAACAGTACAGTCCTGCATAATAATCATCCATCTCCACTCATTGAGCTTATTTATTGATGTACACTATCCCCATCATTCTTTACATCCCCTGATCTATAGAAGCATCCAACTGTATATTTTGTATCAAATGGCCTCAAATGTGCTGTTTTCCCTGGCCTACAGTTGAACTTCTACTCTCTGTTTGCAGTTCATTGGCTATCATCAATAATATTTCTTCCCTCATTCTTTTATATCCTCCCCGAATACACTGTACCCATCACATTCTATCCCACTAAGTATATCATCTTCTGTCAGCCATGTCTCACTAATACCAATAACTTTTGTCCAGGATAAACTAATCAATGCCAAAAACTCCTTGTTCTGAATGCTCCTGGCAGATGTAGATAAAGTGCAAAATCCCACGAGGCCCACCACTTTCTTGATGCTTTATACTAACTATCCCATTCCAATTTGTTACCTGTGGAACTAAATTAGGCATTTTTACACTCAACTGCCTCACTGTCATCTCTGTACCCACTCAATAGCTCTCCCACCCCCTTAAAGCTCTGGTTTCCCTGATTTTGCACATCCACTTTCACTTCATTCAGCAACACTTTTTTTCCAGACTCTGAATATTAAATCTATTCAGATCCAAACCATCCTTTTTTTTACAAGTCCTTTTTTTACAAATCCATCAAACTCACTCCCACACATCCACAAATTCCACATCATTCCTCCTGCATAACCTACTCATCAATTCATTTGCTATTATGGTTTCTACTTCTCAGCTCATTTCTATCATACCGCAACAACAAATTTACTATCTTAACTCTCTCATTCTTTTCCTTTTCTACTTTCAGTGACTATTTCATGTCCTCTCACTTACCATACTTTTCTTTCAAAGCACTTGTTCAAAACGAACTCTTTCACTTTACCCTTTTGCACTTTGTCTCGCTAACATTAATTTTTATAAAAAAAAGTTTCAGCAAGATTAATAATCTCATTGATTAATCTTTTAATCAAGCAAATTATTAAAGTCTTGGTTAGATAATCACTTGATATCATGAAAGTGTACTACATGCAGGCAATATTACTATTTCTGTCAGGTACATTCTTTTGTAATAAATGGTGGTACAACTTGAAACTGAAATTCGTATTTCATCATAGTTAAGATTATAAAACTCCTTTTAAAATTGTATGAGAGATTACAAGCAAAACAAATGAATTGAAATATGATCACCATTTTAGATGGTGATCATGCTCAAGGAGTGTGCTGTTGTGCATTTTTTGTGGGCAAAAGGACTTTTGCAAAGGACATTCATAAAGAGTTGAATCGTGTTTATCATGAAAAGTATTTGTCAAATGCAGCAATTTGCAACTGGGTTGAGAAATTTTTTCATGAAAGTTATGACATCAGCAAGAAAGTCTATGCTTTCCTGCTGAATGCAAATAATATATGCTAAATTATTTGCTCATTTAGTATGTGGTGATATCTCAATATGATACAGCTATAAGTAGCATTAAACAGATATAATAATTGCATTTTGTTATTAAATGTTGTATGTTGTTTATATATATATATATATTTTTTTTTAAAGATGTTCCTGAAATTCCCAGTTCAGCTAATCATACAGAAATCAAAGAGTGTATTTCTGCTTCTGATGAACATTCATTATCTACTGACCAGAATACTGCCCAAAAGATAATGGAACTTCTGACAGAAATTGGCACTTCAAATCTCATAGAAAAATCTATTCCAGATAACTTCCATCCCTGTCCTTTGTGTTCTGGTAGATTATTAACTGTTTGATCAAAATGAAGGTTTCTTTTTCTTTAAGGAGTGGCGGTGAATCCTATGCAAATCAAGGGAATGTAGACCTGCTGGTTGCTCTTCCATCAGTCTGTTCAGACCATAAACACTAGAGGGATTATTCCAGTCATGAATAAAAGCCTAATGCCTTTTCCTGTGATATTTTCTTCTATGGACTCTTCTTAGGCACAAGGGTATATACACTATTGCAACATGGGCATGATACCTGGTTGAGTAGTAGTAGTAGCAGCCAGTTACTTTTCAAAGAAATGTTATTGTTTGGTGAAGAGAAAACACTGGAAATGTTAAATATATATATATAGTTTTTTTAATGTTTTTAAAGGTATAAAGCTAAATTTGAAAGTTTTCACTGTTTACCACGTTGTATAGCTACATTTTGAAACAAAAAAATAATTCCTGTAAACATTCATTAAATTGTATAATAGTTTGTTTTTTTTATGTGCTTTTTCAGCTGCTGTTAATAAATTTAATTTGAAATGTCACTTTCTATATATCTTAATGTGCAATTATATATTTTTTTAATTACTTTATTCGTGAGCTTGCAGCTCTTAAGATATTTTATCATTACACAACATATAGGTGCTGGAAGAAGGAATTATTTTGCAAAGACATAGTGAATTATATTAGCATCAGATTTGCAAAAGCTGTATAAATAGGACTTTGCATAAGAGAATGCAGGAGTAATATGTATTTATGTATATAATAGAAAAGGGAAATTATATGAATTTAGTATTCTAAGAGCAGTAGTCATTTTTAACAAAAGATTTTTCAATTGAAAGTTGTTCTTCAGACTATATTAGAAATGATGATATATAGTTTGGTGTAAAAGTTAATATTTTGTGAAACTAATTTAAGATTAATAAATGAACTTTTCATATTTTTGAGGTCTTGATATATGCAGTCTCTCTCTCTCAAAATTCTTTACATAGATTTCATTTTTAATTAAAAGAACACTCCAGAATTATAAATTATGCTTTTCTTAAACAAATGTTAGTATGAATTCAGATTTATGGAAAAGTACTGGTATAACAAGTACTTATGATGTTACAGCATACTCATTACCGATGCATATTAATTTAATAGCAAGCTATGGGGTACTCATCTTCACTGAATTATTTTCCATGTAGATTGTCTGTAAAAAAAATTAATATTAATATTAACAATGTTTTGTAGAGATTAGAGATAATGATTATAAATATTTAAAAGAAATAAAATTCTTAATGGGAAGTGGGGGGCCAAATATATGGTTTAATAAAAAAAAAGGGGGCATGGCACTCCATCCCATATGAATAAGCTGCACAATTATTTGGTTTTACAGTCTCAGGACCTGCTTATATTTTGGGATTGTCATTTGGTGTACGTTCTTTTATTATGTAAATGAATATGTTTGCAAGATGCTTTGCAGCAGGAACAATCCCAGTTTCTGGGAGAAAATAGCCTTGCCATAACCTGTAAGATTAATTTAGACCAACCTGGAAAAAAAAGCCAAACTGCTTAATAGAATCTCTTTTTTAGGTAAAGTGAAGCATGGCCTAACCAATACAAATGAGATGTTACACGGAGTGCATGTTTCTATATTCAGAATCTGCAACATTAGAAACTATACTTTTTTTTAATTCCCATAATCCTTAGCAAGTCATTTCTCTCCCTTCCTCCCCCACATCTTCTCTATTGATTACTTCTGATCATGGATGGGAAAGTGAAAAAAAAATAATGATTTGAGTTTCAATTCAAGTTCAAGGATTTTAGAAATATTGATTTCAGTTTTGTTTTCTAGTTCAAGTTTTTATTATTATTATTTGAGGTTGTACTTTATTGGTTTTCCAAGTTTTTATAATTTGTTTTTTTATTTATGTATGTATTTGATATCTATCTATTACCAGTTGTTTTTCCACTCTCATCTGAAATAAAACTACTGTGCTACTAAATGTTTATTAAAGTTCAACCAGACATAACTCTTGTCTAAAATAGATATAACTTTAGGTTTCTTTACTTTGTTTCAGTAAACTCTTGCATTATTTCACCAACAGGTCAGAATTAACCTCATGGCATACTGGTTAAGGTGGCAAACTTTGGACAATGAGGTGTCTGGTTCAGAACCCGAACAAGTGCACTGTTGTGGCAGCACTGATATTGCCTATTTGCAAAGTAATCAGCTGAAGACTTTGATAAGGATGAGCCTTGAATTTGGTAATGGAAGTTTTTATAGGGCTAATCAGACCTAAAACAAACTTTTCCTTTACCAACTTCTGAAATAAACTGTGTCAGTTTTCTTCAGTGGTCAACCTTGAATGACCATGATGATCTCACTTCAAATATGCAGCACCATAAGCTTTATTCAAATATATACAAAAAAAAATCAACCACAGATTTTTTTTTTTTCCTTTTCTCCCCTGGAGACATAAATTATCAACTTCTTAGTTCATTAATAATTTTCCTCTCATTTTCAGAAGGTGTATATTAATGGTGTGTAATTATATTTTCTTTAATTGCATGAGAAATTTATGTATATAAATAAATAGTTAAATTTCTCAAATTAATGTTTAATAAAAAAAATATTAATGTTTTGTAGAGATTAGGGATAGTGATTATTAAAATTTAAAAGAAATAAAATTATTAAATATAAAACCATATATTTATTAAACAAATATTGCCCTGCCCGATTTTAGTGATTTTATTGCTAAATGGACCTCTTCTGCTGTGAGACTAGTCATTGCCCCGATCTGTACCTCTTGGATGTCCACAACTGCTGGGCCACCCTGGTTAAGAAGGCTCTCAAAGTAATCCCTCCATCTGTTAAAAGTGCACCATCAAAGGCCTTAATTGCCCATTGCTGTGCACGATTTCCTCCCTCGAAGGCAGTGGATGGTCTACCAGAATACTTTGTTTGTATTTGCATAGGATGAGTCTAATCTTTATCCAAAGGATTCCCAAGCCTTCTGCTTTGCTGTCTTTACTGCCTCAGCATACCGCAAACGCATCTCATTATTATATATATATATATATATATATATATATATATATATATATATAAATTAAAAGTTGAGCAAACATCTAAAATATTGTCTGGTTTTAGGTAATGAATTATCTGTGGATTTAAAATCATTGTAAACAAATAAAACACTTTTCTACATTCTTTTGTGTGATAAGAACAACATACACAATCAATTCAATAGATGCTATGGTCTTTTCTGCTGCTTTCATTTTTCCTTGCATTTCAGCAGCCCTAAATAAACTCTCTAAATCATCTTTGTCTGAACTTGTCTTTTTGTCCCAAAAAGAAACTGAATTTTTCGAAAATAGTGGTGCCACCTGTTGTATCTTTTTGTTGTCGAAAGTGGCAACCTTTATTAGTGTTGTGGCAACTGTTTATGACATTTGTTTCATTAGTTGCCAAGAGTGACTGTGTTTTGACGAATGGTCGGTCGTCACGATATTCATGCCGTATGCAACGAATTCTCACTATCAATCACTTCAAAACTTCAAGATAAACTCTCCATTGCCTGTTTGGCCAGGTGGAACGAATTCTTTGTGGACAATGCCCTTGGCATTGTAGAAACAAATCAGCATTGTCTTTACTTTTTTTTTACTTCTCCAAGCGACTTTTTTTCGGACGCCCCTCTTCTGGTGGTCAGCACTCTGGTACTTTGTTTCGGGCTCATACTCAAAACACCACGTTTCATCACCAGTAACGATTGTTTCAGGGAAGTTTGAGTCCTTACGAGCAGTTTTAATGAGGTCATTGCAGTGTTCAATTCGGTACTTTTTTGGTTGTTGGTCAACTTGTGGGGAACAAATTGCGAATTCAATTTACGAAGGCCCAAACTCTCGGTCAAAATGTTGTGCACAATTGATTTTGGAATCCCCAATTCATCTTCAATCAATCTCGCAGACAATTTCGGGTTTTCTTTGATAAAATCATGCACTTTTTGGATGTTAACTTCGCTCAGTCCAGTTTTTGGATTGCCCAGCTTTTCATCATCAATCGTCTCATGATCACTTTGAAATTGCTTAAACCACTCATAAACTTGAGTATAGGATAAGCATTCATCACCGTATATTTTTTGAAGCATTTCGGTAAACCTTTTACTAAGTTTAACACAAAACTCGATCGTAGCTCTCTGTTTGAAACTCATTTTTCGACCATTCGTTAAAACACACTGTCACTAATATTCCATTAAATCTCTAACATGAACACCGTCACTCTTGGCACTATAACTGCTTCTAATGAAACAAATGTCATAAACAGTTGACACAACACTAATGAAGGTTACCGCTTTCAACAACAAAAAGATACAATAGGTGGCAGAACTAGTTTCTATTTTCGAAAAGTTCGGTTTCTTTTTGGACAGGGTGTAGGTGTGAATTTCAGTTGCTGTGCAAGTCCATTATGTCTACTTAGTTTTCATGCTTGCAATTAGCATCAGCTGCATGTATCTTTTTTGTGAAGTGGTGTCAGATGATCAATAGCATCTTCTTTTTGCTTTTTCGATAACAAAACGTTTAATCTATAATCTAAATACAATGATGATGATGCCAGAAATTCTTTATTTTCCTAAAGCTCTTTCTTCTAATATAGCATCTAAAATGATGCAAGCCAAGATACTGATTTCATATTTTTCTTCTGAAATGCAACTGCATTTTGAAGTAACTTAGTGTTCAATGTTCCACTTGCAACTGTGCAGCCTTTTCAGCTGGTTCTGAATTTATTTTCATTTATTAATATTGTTTCTTTGATGTCTCAGGGACAAATGAAATATAAGATTGATTGAACTTTTTTATGCGATTTTAATTATGTGATGTATTTATTTCTATTAAATCTTATGACATCTAAATTTATTCAAACATCAATATATACATGTAATAAATAAAGGTGAACCAAGTTTTATTGTTATGTACCTACTGGTAAATGTCAGATGATTCCTGAGTTGCATCGTCAAAAAGAATTTTCCTTATGTATTGCCAAAACTGTTTTCTTGGCCCTTTTTCTTCCACTGTGTCGCTTAGTTGACTGGTGAGAGTTGATGTCTAAGCTATTGTTCCACCCACCTTATATCCCATAATGTGAAGCGTGCATGCACACCCCCCTTTTGGCTACTTGTATTTGGGAAATACATGACTTCTGCATTAATTTAACCTTAGTATCTCTTCTTGGTCTTGCTCCCACTGATGAGACATCAATAAAGGTGGAAACCTGTATGGGTAATGGCCTTTTCCATAATCCAATGCATTGTACACATTTGAAAGGGTGTGTGTGCTTTGCATTATGAGATACAAAGACAATTAATGCAAATTCATTAGCCTCTGTATACAAGTAGCCTAGTAGTGAATGTATTTTATGTGCAAACTTCGTTTGCTTATGCTTGGATAAAGGCTAAAACAAGAATATGATTTCTTGGCAAGTTTCAAACACCTAGATATTGCAAGTTTTTTCCCACTTGGTTATAAGTTAAACTTTGTATCAACAAAGCAATATTATTGTAAGAATTAAAAGAACAATAGGAAATTTTGAACTGATCATAACTGCAATGTTAACCACTATCATGACTATGGGACTGAAAACATTTTCAAGTATTCACAAACTCATTTTCCAAACTTTGGGAATAGAAAGCAAGGATAGAAATCATTGTGACTGAGATTCACTTGATGCATTTTACTGAGGAGGAGATAAAACATCAGTTTTTTTTTTTTCCCAGTTTAGATTATAGGCTTTTTCAACGTAGTTTGTTTGATATTTCTTGCTAGACAAGTGTTTCACGGAACTGATGTTGTGAGCTCTTGTTAATAGAATTTTGAATATTCTGTATTTTTTAGAAAGGTTGAAGTGCAGATGGTTGATGTACTAGCATCTAGAGAACATGGGTTTTTCATACACATACAGAAATAGAGAAGGAAGCATCATTTTCATTTTAGATACGAGCGCACAAAAAAAAATAATAATAAATAAAAAAAAATAGTACTCTTGTCATATTAGCTTTTTTTAAAGTAAACTTAATACATGAAGATGAAAAGTTGGTTTGAAGAAATATTGTAGAATTTGAACAGTGTGTTTTTACCAAATGATAAAAATATCAACATAAGAGCAGTGCTTGTACTCATTCTGAAGATCCCTAGTTATATGGCACAGTATGTCTTTAGCTTTTGACTATTGTCTGATGTAATGATATAGTTTAAAATTTATTAAGCTGACTCTTGTGGACTCCCCTCTTGTAACTAAGAGTCTCAGTTTCATAAGAAATTATTTTTGTAATCCTTTGATACGTAACTATCGTAATCTTGCTTTTGTGTTGCTTCTCAAGAAATGGTGTTTTTTATTTCATAAACATTTTTAATTTAGACAGTTTTGGAACTAAAACACCTTTGATAATTTTAGCTAGCATCACATCAGGACCAACAGACTTCTAGAAATCATTACAAAATTGTCACATATACAATGTGACTTAAATGCACTGGTGTCCAAAACCTAAGGATGAACACTATTTCTAAAGATTACAACTGCAAATTCAGACAAAATAGCTTGTGGCAATTTGTGTAATTGACGATTTTGAGTATAAAGCAATTACACATGCAAAAGTCATGATAGCACTCAACAGGATAAAAGGCAAAAGGATGCACTAAGTTTGAAGGAAGCTCTTTTCGTGAAGGAATGAAGTTGCAAACTTGGATGTCTTGTAATGTCTCCAAGACATCATATAGATGATTTCAAAGGCTGCAGAATTACTAATATTGCAAGAGTTTGGAATCTTGCATAGCATTGCGTCCAGGCTCTGGGAAGCATTTCAAACTAATGAAATGTGTTTCAGATGTTTGCTAATAGGTTGCCCTCACTCTACCACAGAGCATGAAGACAGATTTTTGGTTATAACATTAAAACATAATTGATGCACCATTGCAAGTCAGCTCTATTTAAGCACAAGTACGCAGATATATAAATATAAACAAACTGTGGCAAGATGTCTCTGACAAGTAGGCCTATATGCTGAAGGTCCGTAGTCTGGATCCCTTTATCCACTCGTTGTAGGGCATTATTTCAGTGGTGTATCCATAAAAATTGGACAAGATCCCAATGGAGTAACGTAGTCTTTACAGTCATTTTAAAATTTTATGGAATTTACAACCGTGTTAAAAAAACTTTTTTTATTATCCTGACTTTTCGATCTTCACATCAAAATCATCATCTGGAGCATACATAAATATACAGGACAAGCTGAGTTACATCGTTAGCTGTAAGCTAGAGAAACAATGATTTGATCACGTTATTCTACTGGCATGACCTCTGGTGGAAAAAAAATAAAATAAAATAAAAAATAAATTTTTACATCAAGCTAAATTCTATTTTTACAATGACAGGAATAAACATTCTTTTAGATGGTTTTCTTTCAGAAACAATTGGTGTCCTATTTTTAGTATTACAATTCTTATTTTTGATTTACAATACTGGATTTTCTACAGTCCTGTTTATAGTTGTTCTTGGTGAGGAAGGTCGAATATATACCCTCCATATGTTTGGGATTTTTAAACCATCATTGTTGTTCAGATTGGGGTGGTTGCTGATAATCTCACTGGCTTCCTTGAATTTCCGTTCATACCATGTTCTAGTGTGATGTAGACAGCTGGTGGTTTTCCAGTCAATTCTGTGTAAGGTATTCAGGGCATGATCAGAAAGGCCAGCTTCACCATAATTATTATATTTAACGTGTCGTTTGTTCTTTTTGTCTAATAGGAATAGTGCGTCCTGTTTCTCCTACATATGGTATGTTGCAAGTACAATAAATCCGGTATACTCCAGGTTGAGCTAGTGGAGGGAGTGGGTCTTTGGATGAGTTGAGTAAGCTTTTTAATTTTGCAGGAGGTTTATAGGTGGCTTTGAGGTTGTACTTTTGTAGTACTCTGTTTATTTTGTCTGATATTCCTTTAATGTAGGGAATGGTTATGGTTTTACTGTAGTCTGGTTTGTCTTTGTTTTTTATTGTGGTTTTGTAGAGAATTTTGTTTATAGTGTTTTGGCTGTATCCATTTTTTTGTAAGTTATTACTGATAATTTTAAATTCGTCTTTCAGTGCCTGTTCACTGGAACAAATCGCCTGAGCTCTGTTTTTTAGTGTGTTGATGACACCTAGTTTTTGTGTTGGGTGGTGGTAGGAGTTTGTGTGTATATATTGTCCTGTATGTGTCGGTTTTTGGTAAACAGTGAAGGAAAGATGCCCGAGGGAAGACGTGTGACCAGTGTATCTAGAAACGGAAGTGTGTTGTGTTTTTCAATTTCAATTGTGAACTGTATGCGTTTGTGTTGTTTATTTAGGTGGCTAAGGAATGTGTCTAATGTCTGGCGGCCATGGGACCAGATCGCGAAAACATCGTCAATGTATCTAAGCCAGACTTTGGGTTTTAGAGGGGAGGAATCTAGGGCAAGTTGCTCAAAATATTCCATGTAAAAGTTAGCAATGGGGGGGGGGGGGAGATAACGGCGAGCCCATGACTGTGCCTTCTTTTTGTAAGTAGAAGGCGTTTTGCCATACAAAATAACCCGACCATAATACGTGCACAAAAAGCGTCGTGATATCTGGAGGGAATTTGTTCTGTAGGAGGTGTCATTGATTGGGACATTCGTAAAGAGAGCAGAGATGTCAAAACTGACTAATAAATCATCTTTTTCTAATGTAATGTCTTTGATGATGTTTATGAAGTGTTGTGTGTTTTTGATATAGGAAGAGGGAATGACCTACCAACTCCTCGAGTGTTGCCACTGATTTTTTGGCTAAGTGATACGTCGGGCTATCAATTCCTTCAACGATAGGTCTTAGCGGGGTGTTTTCTGTGTGAATTTTTGGTAGCCCGTAAATTCTAGGGGAGCGTGCGTAATGAGGGAACAGTTTTTTTTACTGTATCTTCGGGCCATGTGGTAATTGATTTAAGTAGTTTCTCTGTTTTGTTTCTCTTTTTGTTCTGTTAGTTGGGTTGTAGTTAACTAATTTGTATGTGTTATTGTCAGAGACCAGCAGATTCATTTTTTCTATATAAGTGGTACGGTTTAAAATGACAGTGGCATTTCCTTTATCGGCTCTGGTTATTACTATGTTCGGATTTGTTTTAAGTGATTTTATCGCTGTTAATTCATGTTTAGTTATGTTGCTTGTTATTGTTTAAAATGTTCGCAGTTTCTATACGTATTTTGTCTGCTATGTTATTAGGTATGAATCTTAGGCCTCTTTCCATATTACAAATAACTTCAAGTTTGTCAATCGTTTTCAGTGCTATAGCAAAATTTAAACCTTTGTTAAATATAGAGATTTCGTCTTTGTTTAGAGCGTGGTTAGATAATAAATAAATGTTATTGATACCTGTGGGTGATTGGTGGCTCCTCCTGTTGTTTCTTGCCCTAAAAGAAAGGAGTAATCTTTACAGATTAGTCATTTTAGTCTTTTCACCAATTCTAGACAACACTTGATCTGGCAAGAAATTGGTACTGCTTACCATCACAAGAATGTTCTTGAAAGGGATAGATACAGCAGTGCTGGGGGTCACGGTATGGGGAGGCATTATGCTTGATAGATGCAGTAAGTTACAAGTGCTGGAAAAAGGGACTCTGATTGGTGAATGATATTGCAACGAAGTTCGTCAACATAATGTTTGATTGTTCCGTAGAGTTGTAAGTGAAGAATTCCTTTTGGGATGAAAATGTCACACCACATGGTATGAGTAGTGGAGATACTACTGGAGACCAAGGATATTAATTGAACTGAGTTGCCAGCACACTCCCCAGATCTCAATCCATAGAATCTATTTGGGACACAATAGGGAGACATTGCTACTCGAAATTCCCCTCCAGAAAACAAACAAGGCCTTATCCTGCTCTGAAGGAGTGGGCCAGTTTGCCTCAAGAACTGAATCACATAGTGCTAAGCATGACACAACATTGTGAGAGCTGTATCACAGTTCAAGATGGACCATATTCTTCTTCTGTAGCTTGTCCCACTTAAATAGGGTTACTGTTTGTAGTGAGTCTCCTCCACATCCTCCTGTCGTGGGCTGTAATCACATCCAAGTTCTTCATCCTCAAGTCCTGTTCCCCACCTATCTGAATGACCTTTCTTCCCACATACTCGTTCTCCCTCCTCATCACATGACCAACCCATTACAACCTTGCCTCCTAAGTTCATAACTTTCGCTATTCCATAGTCATTTCTCAGACGATCCTTTCTGGTCACACTGCACATCCGCCTAAGCATTCTCATCTCTGCTGCCTCCATCCTGCTGATGTTATTTTTCCTCAAGGCCACAGTTTCCATAGCATACGTCATAACTGGTCTCACTTCTTTCCTGTTGATTTTGGCTTTTAGATTGATTGGCACCCTCATCGCATAGCACTCCAGCCATCTCTCTCTCTCTCCAGTTCCTGCATCCCGCTTCTCAGCCTCTCCATCGTTGAACCTAAGTATCTAAAGTCGCTGACCTTCCTGACCATCCACTTTGCAACACTCATACTTCTCAGTCTCATACTGCTCTCTCCCAGTACTTTCCAGTTTAGCTACTACTACTACTTCTCTTGATTCTGCACACAGCATGATGTCATCTGCATACAACATAGTCCAAGGTGCATCTTCTCTCACCTCCTCCACAATATTAAACAGGAAAGGACTTAATGCTGACCCTTGATGCAAGGCAACTGTCACTTGAAAACTCTCTCTCTCCCAGGCAGGTCCAAACTCGTCTTCATATTTCTCTGGTACCTTCTTCTCACTCAGACGTCGTGCTTTGGCATTCTATCATATGCTTTCACCAGATCAATAAATACCAGATGTAGCTCCTGTTTGCTTCTCTCAAAACTTCTCCATCATATGCCGTAACCCAAAGATAGCATCTGTCATTGATCGACCAAGCATGAAGCCAAATTGCTCCTTTGCAATCTCCACCTCCTTCCTCAGTCTTCCATCAAGAACTATTTCTAGGATTTTCATTGTGTGGGACATCAATTTTATTCCTCTGTAATTCTTACAGTCTTGTGCATCCCCTTTACCCTTGTGGATAGGGACAAGAGTACTTTCCCTCCATTCCTCGGGTATATTTTCTGTTGACATACTTTTATTAACAGGTCCCACAGCAGGTCAATCCCCCTCTTCCCCCAGTGCCTTCCATGCACCCGCTGGGATCCTGTCCCAGTGGATGCATGCCTGCCCACCAATTTTTCCATTCTTCATCCTCTTTATGGCCTCCTTCACTTCTATTGTACTAATGTTCTGCACCATCCCCTCATAAGGCTGCCCATCTTCTCTGTGAGTCCTCGCATTTTCTTCATTCAAAAGCCCTTTGAAGTATATTCTCCAGCTGTTTCTTATATCCGCATCCCTTCTAAATACCCTTCTTCCAGAATATTATATCTGCATCACATGTAAGATGTCCTTTGATGCCTTATTTCTACATTTTGCCAAGCCGACCATATTCTGCACTGAACTCTCTCTCTCCACATAGTATGCACTGTACATTAATTCCTTAACTAAGTCCTTAGGAAATTTGGAACTTTTGCCAGAAACGTGTATTGCAATTTAATTTGCACAAAATTGATAACACTTTTTTTGTGTAATATTATTAGAATGCTTTGGCTGTAGTCATGAAAATGTTTTCATATATAGGTTAAAATGTAGTTTATCCTTAGCTTTTGGACATTAGTGTACTTGCTAAACATAAGGTTCTATACATGAAGCTGACAATATGAGAGTACAATTGACTCTCACTATAACAAATGCTATAAGAAATTACCAAAAAATCCTGACCAAATAAACAATGATCCACATGAACCAGTACTTTGAAGGAAATTCACTTTAGAACTACTCACTAACTATTCCTGTTGGAGACAACTTCCATTATCCTTAAGTTGAATATTTTTCTAGGCTTGAATGATGAAGGCTTCAGAAAATTCTTTAAAAAGAAGTAAATTTCAAGCAGCTGCAGTATAGTAGTGTCTATGGCATAGGCATCTACAATTCCTTGCTTTCTTTGTTGGTCAAATTGGAAATAATACGTGTTTCTCTTCTAATTTTAGTCTTTAATAAATTACATGAGTGAATAAAAAAAATCCTCTGAATTCCTAGAGCAAACAATGAGTCTCTTCCAGGAGTTTATAAGACCATTTGGAAAAGAACGGAAAGAAGCCACTTTTGGTATTGGAAGAACAATGGAACATTGCACCCTTCCAGTGAGACATGCAAATTTGATTCTTGGAATCTTTATAGGAACTTTTTCAGTTGAAGGTAAGTTAGTCGATTCTATACAGGGATAGGTTTCTTCCCTCTGGAAGCTCAGGTTTTTCATCCTGCATATATAGGCCCTGGTATGCACATACTGACAAAAATTCCATTAGTATCAGAGTATGCTCCTGCTGAAGTATGAATAAAATACAACTTGATATTGCACTTCTTAAAAGATCAAAAATGCATACATTTGTTTTATTACTGGTTTTAATTAACATTTCTGTCAGTTGTGTAAAACTGCAGTAAGCATGCAGTCTCATGTTTGAAAGTTATACTGCTTTTTTTAATATTTTTGTTTAAGCTATAATGAGCCTTTAGGCTCATATCTTGTTTTATGCACTGACTGAGAGTTCATTTATGAGAATTACAATTTTTAAACATGAAATTCCTTGGTACATAGTGAAGAGAGTTTTGCCTTGAATCTTATCCATGACACAGATTCAAGCTTCCTTGAATCTATGTCATGACATAAAGAACACTGCGAGGGAAGAATGTTAGTAGTGCATGAGAGATAGTTAAGGGTCATTTAGAAGAAACATTAAATTGTATACCTACAATAAATGTAGTTTAATCCTTTATCCAAGTGTAAGCAAACAAAGTTTGTGCCTGAAGTATCTTCAGGACTGAGGCAACTCGTGGTAAAGGTGGACCAAGCTCTTATCATTACTCATCTTAGTATCTCCCACAATGCAAAGCATATCTCCTTGCAGACATGTATAATACCATGCATTAAGGGAAGGGCCAGTACCCAGACCGGCTTGACCTTTATTGAGGTCTCGTCAGTGGGAGCCATACCCAAAAGTGGTGATACTAAGGCAGAAGCAATGGAGAGGCTATATTTACTTATACGAGTTGCCAAAAGGTGTACCACCTTATTATTAAATTACTCTGGATTTAGAGAAAGATGTTGGAAGTTTATTGTTTGCTTACACTTGGATAAAGGATTACACTAAATTTATTATAGTCTAACCAAGTGGAAAATAAACTTCCAGCATCTTTCTCCAAATCCAGAGTAATTTAATAATAAGGTGGTACTTTCTCCAAATCCAGAGTAATTTAATAATAAGGTGGTAACTGGTCTGGGTAGTGGTCCTTCCCTTAATGCATAGCATTATACATGTCTGCAAGGAGAAACCTTAGTAACCAACATTTTTTCCAGATGAGTCTAAACAGTCATGGCAAGTTTACTAAAAAAAGATTTCAGTTCTGAATTCAAATAAAAACCCACATTGAACTATAGATGATTTATTTGTAGATTGTATATGCTCTCTTTATCTATAAAGCAAAGCACTAGGTGTGGAAAGTTTTCCTGCTTGGTTACGTTCTGGAAATTCATCACATAAGTTGGTGGCCTGTGTATATTTGCTCATAGCTTAATTCCCCCTAATCCTTTATTTTCACATATTATGCATCACAATATCATATTTAACATTGTGTTATTTAGTAATTATACATACATTTTAATTAACCTATCCCCAGTCATAATTAATTCTTTCTGAACATTAATTACCTCTTCGTAACTGAAGGCCATATATTTTCTACCAGAACAGTAAAAAATGAATTTTCATATGTATTTGTTCTATGTTCTTTTTTATTTTAGTGTTTTAAAATTTTTCCTTAAGTACAGCAAGCATCCAAAATCTTATATATGCCCTTAATCAACTAATAAACTTCAATTAAATATCTTGTCTTTCTCTTGATAGATTATATGAATGAGATTCCAACTAACCAAACTAATTCTTATAACTCTCATCATACATGCACTTAGTCTAGTCAAAATGCCCTCAAATTTTAATTTAATGTGTTACTAGGGGACTATTTGTTAGATCAGGCCTCTTAACACATTGGCCTAACCTAGAGACTTGTCAGGTCAATATTGTATTATGACATAGAACAGTATTATAACTTCCTTTCTCCCGCAAGTGAAGCTTACTTAATTTTTTCTTAAGTCTATACATTCATCTTTTATCCATCTAATATCATCTTACCAAATCACATATGTTCAGGTTAAATTTTTAACCTCACCACTTTGTCCACTGTTCCAAATTTTGAGTCAGAAGGTACTATTTCCAATCACAGTTATTTCATCACACGTTTTCTCTGCCAGTATTATGTTTTTGGTGAAATCTTTATATAGTGAAACCTCTGGAGTATTCATAACTAAAAATTCACATGTATACCACAGTAATTAAATTTTAATGATATGTAGATTAATATAGGGCTTCTGACCTAATGTCAAATCCTCACCTCCTCGTGGTGCACCCTGTTGGGTATCTACCTGGATACTGAATGAACGAGGATGGGCTGGCAATTTGGGATTTAGTCGACCAAATTGTATTCTTATTGGCTTAAACCAATATAGAAAATGATAGTACAACATGACAAAATTTCATGCAGGCTGGGGCGTCGCCCGGTTAAACAAGGCCCCCATTGTTTTCGCCAGGGAACCAGGGCGAACAGCGAAAAGTCAGCTACTGGAACAAATCTGAAAGCACACCCCAACTCAACTTCACTAGAGTTAAAGATCGGTACTATCAACATAAGAAGCCTGAATGGCAAAGAAATGGAGCTAGCGGAGGAATTAGATAAGTACCACATCGACATAATAGGGGTGACTGAAACAAAAAGACAATAACTGGGGAGATCTTTTTGAGCAATAAACACAAAATGTTATATTCAGGCAATGACAATCAAGGAAACGAAGGAGTAGCCATAGTATTCAACACAAAATACGAGGCTAATCTTCTTGAATGGCAGGCAGTGTCAAGTAGAGTGATTTGGGCAAATATGAGAATGGGGAACCAGATAATGAGACTTGTTTGTGCCTGTGGTGCCACAGAAGGTTCTACTAAGGTAGAAGTGGAGGAATTTTTTTATGCTTTAGAAAAAGCAACTGACACAATGAAAAATGAAAAGTTCGTCCTTGTTGGGGATCTAAATAGCAGAGTAGGAAGTGATTGTCAGACATACAAAAATGTTTTGATAAAATTTGGAGAAAAGAGCAAAGCTAATAATAATGGCAAATACCTGTTGGATTTCTGCTCAAGACATGGACTGGTTATTACTAACACCACGTCCCAACATAAAAATGTGCACAAATTCACATGGAGAGAAGAGGCAAGGAATAAGAAAAGTCTCATTGACTATGTTATTGTTGATAGTGATATTTTCTCCAGAGGGTACAGAGGATTTGAAATTGGAAGTGATCACTATTTAGTCTTGAGCAGCATAAAATTGAATTTCATATTGAAAAGAATAACATGTAAGAAAGTTTTAAAGCAAATAAAAGTTTAGCATCTCTCAGATATGAACTGTAGACTAAAATACACAAAGATTATTGAAGATAAAATGAAAGAGTTTGAGAACAGTAATCAAACATTGGAGATTCAGTGGCAAGCCTTGAAGAAAGCCCTGATTGATTCAGCTAGAGAGGCATGTGGTGAAGTTGTCTGCAAGGATAGAAAAATTAGAACTCCATGGTGGACACAGGAAGTTAAAGAGGCATTGAAGGAAAAGAAGAAAGCATATCAAAGGTTCTTGGCAAATAGTCAGCTTGTGCTCTTAGAGAATACAGAGACAAATGTAAGAAAGCTAAACACTGTAAAACTAACTAAACAAAAGTCATGGGAGGATTTTGGCAAGAATATAGAAAATAAATATCAAGAAGGCGGCAAAATATTCTGGAGGTTGTTGAAGAAGCTTAAGAACGGAGGAAAGTGCTGTAAAAGGAGTTAGAGATGATAAAGGTGACACAAAAATGGGAGAAAAAGATATCCTTGAATTATGGAGTAATTACTTTGAAAAACTGCTAAGTGAAACAAGCAGTGAACAGCACAGTGGTAAAAAAACACTGACCAGGCATGCAGTCAGGAATACATATCCATACTTGAAGTAGAAAAAGCCATCAAAGGCTTGAAATGTGGAAAGGCATTGACAAGCTTTATGATATGCGACCAGAAATGCTGACATATGGTGGTGGTATAAGAGTCTTACAGTGACTACACTGCATAGTTCAGAAAGCCTGGACAGAGGGACGAATTCCCGATGATTGGAGTAGAGCTCTCATAGTAACCATGTATAAAAAGGATAATAAAACTGAATATAGAGGCTGTCAGGATCAGATCTTCACTTTATGACAAATAGTCGAGAAAGCATGGGAATATAACAAAGATCTGTATTTATTTACGTTTTGTCGATTTGGAAAAGGCACATGACAAGGTCCCAAGAGAGAAGCTATTCAATACGTTACAGTTATATGGTGTCAATGGGGCATTATATCAAGCAATAGTTAGTCTTTATTTGAGTTGTAAGTCAGTAGTTAGAATTGAAGTACAGGAAGATGGTTTAATGTTAAATCTGGTGTGAGACAAGGATGTACATTATCCCCCTGTTATTATGTATATGGATCACATTATGAAGGAAAGTGGTATTAAACATGATATCAAAATTGGAGATTTTAATGTCAGCTCTTTGCTTTAAGCGGATGATGTTATACTTCTAAATAAATCTGCTACAAGTCTGCAAGATTCTCTGACTAAATTGAATAACTGTTGTAATAGATATGGTATGAAGGTCAGCATTAAAAAGACAAAGACAATGAAAATAGGCAGAACCATTGAAAATGTCAACTGCGCTGTGGAACAAGTAAAACATTTCAGCTACTTAGGCACGATTTTTAGTGAAGATGGTAAATTAAATATAGAAATAGACAACAGAATCAGTGAAGCTGGTATGGTGGGAGTCAATTGAATAAATTCATATGGAATAAGAAAGTTAAACCAGTTTTAACTTATGGATTTGAGAGCTGGGTCAGAAGTAAAACACTTGACCAAAGACTAGAGACCGTAGATATGAGTCCTGAGAAAGATTACAGCCGTGAACAGATGGCATCAATGGCAATATCATATTAAAAACGAGGATATTAGGAAAAAACTTGACATTGTCAGGATCCAGGACTGCGTTAGCAGAGCTAATTTCAGGTGGTATGTTCACTTAAACAGAATGGGCGAAGAAAGATTAGCAAAACAAGTGTTCTCTGGCAGGTTGGCAGGAAAACGACCCAGAGGAAGACCAAGATATAGGTGGATTGATACGGTACAAAGTGCCTTAGACGATAGAAATATAAGATCTGATAATATTGGAGTCTTGACAAGTAACAGACTGATTTGGAGGAAAACTGTAGATAGGAAGTTAGTAATTTTTTTCATGTAGTACTATCATATCCTGTACACCCCTTGAGGGTACATGGCAGGAATTTGATGATAATATGTAGTCATCAGGACAGTGTTATTGCAAACAGTACTAAGAATTACGGTTCAGATTGGGTCTGTGAAAGAAAGTAAGAAAATAAAGTGCTGAAGCCTTACGCCACAGACCCAACCTGAACCGTAATGACTGTCTCACTATCTCAAAAGTCTGTTATTTTATTGTTATCCTCAATTGTATAAAATAAATTTATCGGATATATTTTAATTACAACGGATTTTTTTTTTTTTTAAGGTCCCCAAGCACACTGTATACATAGAGGGATTCCAATGTAAGCATGTGCACTAACTGTTCCTTTGAATATAATTCCTAGTATTGTTTGTAATAACTACTGATGATGTCTTAAGATACTTACATATTATTAAAATTTAATTACGGTGGTATACATGTGAATTTTTAGTTGGGGATATCTTGTTTCCCAAACAGTTTTTTTCTCACCAGTTGATTCAAAACTGATCCAAAGGATTTTGTTGTACTTAATTCATTTCTATTATCTTCACCACTTTTTTGTTTTAGAATCCATGTGTTGAGGCTTAATTGTTGTGAAGAATTCATGTTGGAGATTTAATGGAATATTATCAGCACTGAGAAAGGATTATTTTGTCTCTGTCACAAAGACATCTTCAGGGATTACAAAATAACCTTTTGTAACAACACACACACAAATATAATACAACAGTGAGTGAAACTAAAGTCCTATCTAGGTGTTGCGCTCTCTATGGGTATTAGCAGGTGGCCTAGGATGTAAAGAGGGATATCTGATAATTAATGTTTCCCAAATTTTGGGAAGTTTAATGCAACCATATTTGATTAAATTCGGTTGATTCTTGAGTGCAGATACAAAGAATAGTCTTTCTTTTTTGAATTTACTATGTGGTTTTTTTTCTTCAAGAGATCCTGTGAGATGTATCCAAAACATAGTCTGCAAGGCCAGATTGACCATAATCGCGATTGCAAATGTATGATTTGTGTTCTTCTAACCGGATTGTTGCTGATCTGCCCATCTGTCCGAAGTAAGCAAGTTTACAGGCACAAGGTACTCTATATACTCCAGGCACTGAGGAGCTGGTCTTTGGTAGAATGGATAAGGGTAGCAAGTTTACGGTGGGACTTAAGCTGTATGGAGGTTGTACTTTTTTAATGATCCTGCTATTTTTTTTGATGTACCATGGATGCAAGGTATGATGATGGCATTTCTGAAGAGATTTACATACATTAATGACTTCCAGATATAATTCCTAGGTTCTATTTAGTGTGCCATGTGAGTGAATTACCTTTCTGATGAACAGCCTCACAGAACATCGATCAGAGAGCATCCTCCATGGCTTAGAAGAGAATACTTTTGTCAGAATGTTCAAGGAGTTATCCAAATTAATTCAGCACACTAAATAGAAGCCAAGGAATTACACTTCATAACATCTGCAAGTGATTAGTGTACACAACATTCAGCTTAAATGAATAAAGTGCTACAAGTTTAACCATTTGATTATTCATAGTTGACAATTTTCCTGACTGCCCCATGGAGTCACACGACTCATTGCACAATAGTC
Organism: Typopeltis vanoorti; assembly: GCF_054136105.1. Taxonomy (NCBI): domain Eukaryota; kingdom Metazoa; phylum Arthropoda; class Arachnida; order Uropygi; family Thelyphonidae; genus Typopeltis; species Typopeltis vanoorti. The sequence continues at coordinate 23,732,541 of NC_143574.1, read as the reverse complement.
TTCATGGTTAAATTAAAAAAAGAAAAAAATAAAGCTAAACCCATAGTAAAGAAATCTCACCAAATCCTTTAGGTTAGATTTATTAATAAAATCGAAAATATACATGGAAGACAGACACATTCTACAAAATATTAGGAAAATTAAATAATGAAGAAAGTTACAGAACAAATCGGCACAAGGAAAACATTGGCTAGAACATAAGAATTTATGGTATGATCCAAATTTATTAATAAAAAAAAAAGACAACAATGAAGAATCAGTATTGATATAGAACAAATTAGTTGGAACCAATTAGAACTAACAGAAACAATAAATGTATCAAAAAATAGAAAATCAACTGGATTAGATGGTATAAAGATCGAGTTTTGAAAGCATGGTGGAGAATATTTACATCAAAGTTTCTCAATGTTAATAAATGTTGAAGGAATTATGCAAATTACAGAGAAATATATTTATTAAATACAGATTACAAAATATATAATAAAAGTTTGAATAAAAGACAGAAATATTGCAAACAATTGCTCTCAGAAGAACTGAATGGTTTCAGATATGAAAGATGTATAGATGTTTTAAAGCAAATTATTCCAAAAAATATGAGAATATATAGATGAAAAAATAAATTTCAGAAAATCTGAATATTAAGGCAAGTGAAGTCATCAGCCTCTATATACAAGTAGTCTACTCGTGAAGATACTTCACGTGCAAAGTCTGTTTGCTTACACTAGATAAAGGTAGTGCCAGCTAGAGGTTTTGCAAGGCCTCGGGAAAAGTTATTAGTGGGGTCCCAAAATATTTGAAAAAAAGAATCCAAAAATCATACAATTTTATTAAACATAATTTGCAAACATTAAATACTAATATATTTCCCATATCAATACATCTCTGAAACATCAAAAATTCTATTATCAAATTTTCTTAGAAATTTGCAAGTGCGATGCTTTAGATCTGAAAAACCAACATCCGAGCCAGCCCTGGATAAAGGATTAAACAAAAATATAATTTCTTGGCAAGTTTAATTTAATGTAGCTAGCCTATTTCCAAAGTGAGCAGTTTGGAATAGGCCAGTCATTGATATCATGCATGCTGTTTCTTAGGCTGTGGGATTCCTGCAAAGCTGAGGTGACATTCTCAAGAAAAGGAAACTCTGAGTGTCAAACATATTTGCAATTTTTAGGTTTTCCTGACAAGCAATATATAAAAACCCATGCTATCTAAAGTCCACTTATTATCTTTCAAAATATTAAATATGGGTGATATCTGCATGGATGTGGATTTTCACATTTCCACAAGACAATGTCCAGTCTAATGAAGTTGGCAAGACCATCAGCAACCTGAATACTATTCATATCCACTTACATGAACCTTGGTAGATGTCTCTTGTTTTCTTGCCCTTTATGGTCATTGATATCATGCATGTTGTTTCTTAGGCTGTGGGATTTCCTGTAAAGCTGAGGTGACATTCTCAAGATCTGGGTGTCAAACATAACATTTCTGACAAAAAAAAATTGCAATTTTTAGGTTTTCCTGACAAGTAATATAAAAGCCCATGCTATCTGAAGTCCACTTATTACTTTTTTCCAAATATTAAATATGGGTGTTTCTCGTAGACAGGCTTATATGTTGGTTATGCATTTCTAAATCACTTAGGGAATTGAACAACGTAGATCCGAATATAAATTAAATTATACTTTAATAAATATTTCTGATTTGTGTGTGATGTGCATGCATCCAACATACATTCCTCTGTAAAACATGTTAATGGAATTAATTAGCTACTGACAAACTCCCCCCCCTCCACAACAAAGATTATTCTAAATCCATCATCATTCCCTACATCCGATGCACCTCGGAAAAAATCACCAAAATTTTAAAAAAACATGACCTCACCTCCTGTTACAGGCCTTACAGAAAATTGGCATCCCTTATCCGCTCCACCAAAGACCAACCACTTCCCCTATACCTACCTGGTATATACCAGGTCCCTTGAAGTTGTAAACTGTCATACTTTGGCCAAACAGGCAGGACAGCGAATATCAGAATCTCTGAACACAAAGACTACATCTGGTTTCACAAGTACAGCCAATCTGGTCTTGCAGACCATGCTCTGGATACACGCCACAGAATACGGTGAAAGAAAGCTACAATAATACACTGTAGCAAATACAAATTCGAAAGACTATTTATGGAATCAGCCTCAGCCCTAAGAACCTCTCCAAACCTCAACAAATTTGGTTGTATGCAACTGCCCCAAATTTGGGAGGCATGGCAGTGAAATGTTTAAAAGGAGGGCTATAATTGCAAATGACTTTATGCGTGGGTTATGTATGACGAGTGGTGTGGACGTGTGGAGCGAGTTTGATGGGCGAAAGGATCTGTATAAGATGGATGGCTTGCATTTGAATGTTTACGGTGTAAGAAGACTTGAGAAAGTGTTGCTGAATGTAGTTGTGCCAATTCAGGGAAACTAGATTTGTTAAGGGGGGGAGTAGATATACTCCCCCCCTTAACATGGGGAGTTGGGGCTAATGGTGGTCTTAAATTCATGTACACTAATACTAGGAGTATTAGGAACAAGGAAGAGTTTTTGGCCATGGTTGGCACTTCCAGACCACAGGTTATTGGTATTAGTGAGACGTGGCTGACTGTAGATGATATAGCCAGTGGGATTGAATGTGATGGGTATAGTGTGTTCAGGAATGACAGAGAGAATAAAATGGGGGGAGGAGTATTGTTGATGATAGCTGATGAGCTACAGCCAAGGAGAATAGCAGTTGAATTGCAGGATAGAGAAAAGAGCACATTTGGGGCCTTTGGTGTGAGATTGTGGCTAGCAGAACTAAATATACAATTGAGTGCTGCTATAGACCAGGTGATGGAAAAGATGGTGGTGACAGTATGCACAAGCAAATAGAAGAAATGAGTGGAAGGAGGGTGATTATTATGGGAGATTTCAACTATGGTCGCATTGATTGGAGTGAGGAGAGGACACACGGGAGGAAGGAATTGGATTTTAGGCGGTTATTAAGGGATAACCATCTGCAACAGCATGTAATGGAAAATACTAGGGGTCAGAGAGTGCTTGACCTAGTAATTACACCTGAGGATTTGGCTGTAACAAATATGACCACATTGCCACCAATTGGCGAGAGTGATCATAGGGTCTCAACTTGGGAGGTGACTAAAGGTGTAGAATTTTCAATTAAGACAGGGTACATGTGGAATTATCGGGCTGGAAAGTATGACAAGCTTAGGAGTTTGATTGGTTCAGTGCCATGGCATGTACAGCTGCAAGGACTAGAAGTTGATAGTGCATGGGAGGTAGTTAAAAAGTGCTTCCATGAAGCAATGGCTGACTGTATACCTAGAGTCCGAATAATAAATCAAGTAGGGGTTAAATGAATGAATAACACCATTAAGCTTGAGCTGCAAAAAAAGAAACAACTATGGAGGGAATTTAAGGAGAAAGGTGACCGGCAGGCACATGAACAGTATAAAGCGCAGGCCAGAAGGGTGACGAGCGTGGTAAGAAAAGCAAAAAAAAGGATTACGAAAGAACATTGGCCATGCAGGCTACAGAGAATCCCAAACAGTTTTTTAGATATGTAGCAAGTAGAAGGAAAAATGTACATGGCAGAATGATTTTAAAGAATGCCGATGGTAGGGAGGTAACTGAATCAGTTGAGATAGTTGAGTTACTGAGTGAGAACTTTGCAAGAATATATCCAGGTGGTGACATTGCAGAAACGAATAAACCAGTAGATTATACGGGAATTGTGATGAATGAAGTGGAGGTGAGTAGTCTATTGCATAATCTCAATGTCAATACATCTGTGGGATTGGATGGTATACTAGCTCGTGTTGTACGAGAAGCAGCTAAAGAATTGTCAGTACCCTTGACCAGTTTGTTTAATTTGAGTCTCGGGTCTGGGTTAGTCCCGAGTGGGTGGAAAGAGGGGAAAATAGTTCCACTGCATAAAGGTGGTTCCAAGACTGGTGTTGTAAATTACCGACCAATTAGCATATCAGGAATCATTGTCAAGGTCTTAGAGAAATTAGTCAAGAAAAGAATACAGGATTGGATAGATGAAAATGGGATATTGTATGAGAGACAACATGGTTTTGTGAAGGGTAGATCATGCCTCAGTAACTTGCTCACGTTTTATAACACAGTGACAGCTGAACTGGATAGGGGTAATGGGTTTACAGTGATACTACTGGACCTTGCCAAGGCCTTTGATAGGATACCACATGGAACCCTAATCAGTAAACTGGAGCAGATGGGGATAGATATAGGGTTGGTGAGATGGCTAGGATGGTGGTTGAAGGAGAGATACCAGAGAGTGGTTTATTCAGGAGTGGAGTCTAAAAGACGTCTTGTGACTAGTGGAGTGCCGCAGGGCTCTGTTCTTGGACCACTGCTTTTCAATTTGTTCATCAATGATATTGGAAAGGATTTGAGAGGAAGTGTTCACTTGTTTGCTGATGATGCAAAGTTGGGTAGAGCAATTGTGAGTGCACAGGATGTCAAAATTTTACAGGATGATTTGGATAGTTTGGAGGACTGGGCTAGGAAAAATGGATGTCTATTTAATGTGGCAAAGTGTAAGGTTTTGGTTTTTCATCAGTCCTGAAAAGAATAGCAGCAGTATATCGCATTGGTGGAACCGTACTCCAGGAGATTGATGAGGCCAGGGATTTGGGAGTGTTGGTGGATAGGGAGTTGAAGTTTAGGGGGCACATTGCAAAAGTGACTAAAACAGCACAGCAAATCACTTGGCTTCTGAAAAATACTTTAACATGCAGAGACAAACAAGTTGTTCCTCTGTATCGAGCCTTGATAGGACCCCATCTGGACTTCTGTGCCTATTTATGGGCACCAGGATTTCTTCGTGATGGGGAGGAAGTGGAGAGGGTCCAGAGACAAGTGACCAAGATGATAGCAGGTCTGTAGAATGAACCTTATGAGAATAGGTTGAAGATTTGTGGGTTGCAGAGATTGGACGATAGGCGAAGGAGGGGTGATATGATTGAGACATTCAAATTACTGAAGGGTTTCTATAAGATTGATCCAGAAGATATTTTTGAAAATATGACTGGTGGTGGGAGGACTAGGGGCCATGCATGGAAACTGGGCAAGAGCGTGGTTGACAAGGGTGTTAGAGCTAGGTTTTTTACTTGGAGAGTGGTGAATGAATGGAATAAGCTTCCAGAGTCTGTTGTGGGTGCTACGACCATGAATGAATTCAAGGCAAGGTATGATAGATACTGTGTGAATGTTGAATAGTTGTTCTTGACATGATGTTAGGGCCTCCCTCGATGAGTCTGTCGACTCCTTGGAGTTTCCTGGAACAATAATAATACATCAGCAGACATTCAGCCCAATGGCCAAGAACACCTACTTAGCCCACTAGCAGACACCATCAGGACTTCTAGGAGAAAGAACGACAGCTTCTTATCTTCATTCTCAGTTACTGTGTTGTAGTTGCCTGCATGCACATACCTTTTTGTAAGTTCCTTTTGAAAATGGCAACGTGACGTTGCCGAAATATCAGAAATATTTATTAAAGTATAATTTGATTTATATTCGGATCTACGTTGTTCAATTCCCTAAGTGATTTAGAAATAAATATGGGTGATATCTGCATGGATGTAGATTTTCACATTTCCACAAGACAGTGTCCAGTCTAATGAAGTTGGCAAGACCATCAGCAACCTGAATACCGTTCATATTCACTTGGACCCTTTGTGGATGCCTTGTTTTCTTAACCTTTAAGGTTATAACTTGTAACAATAATGCAATATCCGATTTTCATTAACTGTTCCAGTATTTCCTCCAATGTGAAGTGGAATGGAGTGCATTATTTTAATATTTGATAATCATGATTTGCTATGGCACTGTTATTCACTAGGTATGGTGAATAACTAGACTATATAATACTGGTTATTTCTGTAGTTGTAATTATTATTATTTCCCAAGACCTCATGGAGTCAAAGACTCATCTGGGAGGTCCTTTTATCACACACACAGCTCATCATACCGTGCTTTGAACACATTCAAACTCCCTGCAGACACCACACTCTCAGACAAGGCATTCCAATCATTTACAACTCTGCACGAAAAAAACCTGCCTCTCACTCCCCTACTCACACCTTTATACAGTTTCCAAGGATGACCCTGGTTCTCCCCTCCTCCCCAATCTCCCACTATTTTCTGTAGAACTTCTCCAGCATTGATCCTATAACAACCCCTTACCAACTTGTATCATATCTCCTCTCTTCCTCCTGTCCACCAGACTCTGCAAATTGCATCTCCTCAATCTTTCCTCATACTTGACATTCCAGAGGTCAGAAACTACCTTAGTCGCCTTTGGACCCTTTCCAACATCTCTTCATCCTTCTGAAAACCAGGTGACCAAATCTGGGCACAATAGTCCATGTGTGGCCTAATCAAAGAATCTCCCTACTTCTACACGTCAGTGTCCTCCACATCATTCCCAGAAGCCTTTGTGTTATCTTCACAATTTTGGCTATGTGTCCCCTAAATTTCAGATCCTTATCCACTATCACTCCCAGATCTCTTATTTCTTCCACTTCCATCAATGTATCCTCACCAAGCATAAATTCTGCATCCCAACTTTGTTTTCCAAATTTTATCAATTGCAATTTTAGTAATTGCAATGCATGAATTATGGTTATTTCTGTTTAAGAGTGGAGGTTATCAAGTTGAATGCAATGTGATCTCCATGTTTAAAACAACCTATTTTGACATTGAAAACTGAAAAGACAATATTCAACTAGCAAATTGAGTTGGTATGGTTTGATGAGTAATATGGCAAGGTTTGTTACTCCATGTAACTGATATAAGCATTTACCATCACATGTGATTTGTTTGGTTATTGATTTGACCTTTAATTTGTATTAGCTGAAGTTAGTTGACTAAAAGAGTTGTCCTTGCTCCACTGCAATAGCATATAGAACTTTAACACAATTTGACTAGAATAATGACCATTGAATAATTACCTTGTAAAATTTTTGGCTTTATAATCAAGCAGTTACCCTATTTGGGCTATGATACCATTGTTTCACATCCGTTAATCTTATCTTTTTGCCATTCAGTTAAATGACCTGGTAAAGTAGTATGCTAGTTCTTCACCTGTACAAAACTAATCATGTTAGCTGAGATCCAGGAAGTGAACACAGAAAATTGATACATAGATAAATTAAATCAATAATTCCTTGATCTAAATCAATCCATTTTTCTTATTACATTGACCTAAACCCAACAATTACTATTAGGTGGCCACTTGAAATCCTAATCTGATGTGTACACTTCAGTAAAAATTTTATCCCAGAATGCCTTGATTGCTTAGTATGGTGATAATATATATTTTTCATATATCAAAAAGAACACTCAACTTAATCACAACATTTTCGGAAATAAACGAAAGACCTAGTCTTGCCATTTAAAGCAACATTTATCTGCTATGTTTGTATTTATTTTTTAATATTCACTATCTTCCTAGCTTATTCAAATTGTCCCTATCATCCTTTTCAGTTGAATATCATAAGACCTAATGCAGAGTCAGGGAAACTAGATCAAGAGAGGAATGGGAAAAATGTGTGTGACAGTTCAGCTATGGTATGTGAGCATGATAAAGATATGAATGTCTTCAAACATGATTATGTATGTGGCAAAGGGGTGGAAAAATATACTTTGTGTTGGGACTTTTTGAGTATGTCTGGGGAGGAAAAGAGAAAATTCTAGAACAAGACCAAATTGATTGCATATCTAATTATAAGAATATGCTAGGTGGTAATTTATTATGTCTATTCACAAATGCCAGGAGCATCAGAAACAAAGGTGTTGTTCATTGCTTTATTGAATATACGACATGACCTAAGATTGTCGGCATTAGTGAAACCTAGCTATCAGAATCAGATATGTTAACTGGGATCGAGTGTAATGAGTATACTATTTTCAGGAATGACAGAAGAAATAGGAGAGGGGGGGGAGTACTACTAATGATATCAGATGACTAAAATCCAGTTATGATAGAAACACAAGAAAATGATAGTAACAACGTCCCACGTAGCAGTGAGTTTGAGTCTATCTAGTGTGAAGTTATGGTGGGTGTTGCTACAGGCCTGGCAGCTAGTTGCAGGGGATGAAAAAATGTATTGCCAATTTAGCCTCATGGATACCAAACGAATGATCGTTATGGGTGACTAATTTTCCAAACATTGATTGGTTAGAAGAGAAATCTCATAAGAAAGAAAAGGAATTTATTGAATTGTTGTGAAACAACTTTCTCAAACAGCATGTGAAAGAAGGAACTTAAGGTCAAAGAGTGTTGGATTTGCTCATAGCATCAGAAGGGGTCTCTGTTAAGAATATGGCTATTTTACCAGCAATTGGTGACAGTGATCATGCTGTGCTTTCTTGGGAAGTATCTAATTATATCGATGCTCCAATTGAAACAGGTTATGAACTACAAAGCTGGAAATTATGATCAACTAAGGAGAATACCATTTTTGGTCCAATGGTATTTACTGAATGTCAGTAATACTTGAATTTTTGAAAAGTGTATAAATGAGGTGGTCTCTGAATGTATCCCTAGTGTTCTAAGAATAAATAGGTTGCAAGTGAAATAGATGTGCAACCTTATTAAATAAGAGATTCACAAGAAGATGTGGAAAAATATCGTGAGATAAGAGTGATAAGAGTTATGAAATTTATAAAGCTCAGGCCAGAAAATTAACGACTATTGTGCAGAAAGCTAAATCAGAGTATGAAAAGAAATTGGCCATGCGAGATAAAGGCAATTCAAAAGAATTTTATCGTTATGCAAAAGCTAAAGAAAGAATGAATGTTAAAGAATAATTTTATTGAATGCAGATGGTACTCAAGTGTCAGAAGCTAATGAGATTGTTCAGTTAATGAGTGCTTGCTTTGCTAAGATATATCAACCAGGTGTATGCAGCATGGTGCACAGTGATACTGCTACTTGGATGAAGAGTTAGAGGTTCATGAAAATGAGGTTGAAGAGCTGTTGCATAACCTGGATAAGAATTTGTCTATAAGGATAGATGGAATATCAGCCCGTTTGTTAAAGGAATGTTCACCTGAATTGGCTAGGCCTTTCACATGTTTGTATAACTTGAGTCTCAGCTCAGGAATGATACCATAAGAATGTATGATAGTTCCATTGTACAAATGTGGTGCAAAAACTAATGCATCTAACTACTAACCTATCAGCATCTCTGGTGTGGTAGTGAAGATTTTTTAGAGAAGTTGGTAAGATCTCAAATACAGAAACGAGTAAACAAGCATGTTATACTCTGCAAGGAACAGCATGAGTTTACTAAAGGAAGGTCATGTTTTAGCAATTTTTAAAGTACAAGCCATTAGGAAAAAGAAAACCAGGACGTCCTCTTAAACGATGACTTCTAAGGCCGGAACAGGCCATACTAGGCCTAAATCCTTGATACGTATGATGATGTTTTAACAATTTGCTCATGTTTTATAATAATGTGGCCAAGCTGGATAAAGGGAATGGATACACTATGATAATGTTGGATTTTTCTAAGGCAATTGACAGGATACCACACGAAAGGCATAAGTAAACTCGACTTGGATCATGGGATGGTTGACAGACAGATATCAAAAAGGTGTGAATCTGCCAGATTTAAGATGATCAGTGGTGTACCTCACGGTTGTCCTTGGACCATTATTGTTCAATGTATACATTAATAACATCAGATGTGCAATTGTTTGCCAATGATACAAAGATAGGCTAGGTGATCAGGGATACTAGTGATATTCAGCACTGACAAAATGATTTCAATAGGATGGAAATTTAGGCAAAAATGGCTGTCAGGTTAATGATAGTAAGTGTAAAATCATGCACTTTGGTGTGATTAAATTTCTAGCAGCATGTTATATTAGCAGGGCTACAAGAAATTGAGGAGGAAAGGGATCTTGTCGTATTGTTGGATAGGAATTTGAAGTTCAAAGGTCACATAGGAAAAGTTGCAACTACAACTCAGAGGATAATTGTAATGTTGAAGCAAACCTTGACATGCAAGGATAAGGAAGTTATTTTATCTCTTTATAAGGCTTTGATAAGACCACACCTGGATTATTGTGTGTACAGATTTGGTCTCCTGTGAAAAAGGTGCAAAGCAGAAGAGTTACAAAGATTATATCCAGATTATAGGATTTAGATTATGAGCATGTGGACTGCAGACTGTTTAAACAGGAGAAAGATGATATGATAGAGGTCTATAAACTTTTGAATGGGTGTTATAGGACATCACTGGATGAAATTTTATATGTAAGGTGTGGAGGGAACAAGGGGACATCTATGGAAGTTAAGTTTATTCATAGTCAAGAAAGAGGTAAGTGCTAGGTTTTTCTCCCAGAGAGCAGTGAGTGAGTGGAATAGATTGTCTTTACAGGTAGTGAGTGCATCTAGTGTGAATGAATTTAAAGTAAGGTATGACAACTGGTTTGGGTGATATATAGCCTTCCTTGATGACTCGACTCCCTGGAGGTCTCAAGATAAATTTCCTGGTATAATTTTAAGCATGCTCATGTACCTGGTAACAGAGTTAACTACTGGATCTGGCATATCTAATCAAGTTTGTGCAGATAAATATTTTTGTCCCAGCTTGAATGCAAGTTTCAGACAGGGTTCAATACTGATCAGATAATTTGACTATGTGTCTCCCGCCAGCTTCACATGAACCTTTAGGACATACCATATTTCGAAAAGGAGATAATGACAATACTCACATAAGAACCGAAAATTTTAAGCTTTCAAAAAAAAAAAAAAAGGGGATGTTAAATGAACAACGATAATATGGCTGCAGAGATGGCCTCATTGGAAGCAGCAAAATCAAATGCCTTGTGGAATAATACAGTGAGGAATTGCAAGAGAAAATAAAACCCAGGGAATGCAAATGGATATTATGTTTATACACCAATGTGAGGGGTATTAAATGAACAGTTTGTGATTGTAATGAAACTAATCAGTCTAGAAATCATACGCGTGGTAGACAGAATGGTTTACTGTGAGGAATAAATATTATTAAAAAAATTTTTTTAGAAGATAAAGGATAAAAAAAAAAGAGGGTAAGGTATTACTGATGATCTCTTAAGAACTGTATCCCCCTCCACATGGAACACTAAAGTAGTGGTGATAATGGTTTTGAGGCCATCTGATGCAGGATGAACAGGAATTGGAGATATTTAATTTTGTGCTGCCAAAGGCCAAGAAATATAGAGAGGTGATTCTAAAATACACACAAATAATGAAACTGGTGAGTGACAGGCAAACGATACTAATGGAAGCAGAAAATATCTGAATAAGGGAAAATGAATTACTTGAAAATACTATTTTTCAAGGAATAATGCAGGACGTGAATATTGCATTTAATAACACTTAACAGAAGTCATGATGTGATCATGTAGTTTTGACAGGGGGGGGGGGGTTGCTAGGTGGACACTGAAGAAAACGATGTCCAGAATTAAAAAGCAGGAGACTATAAAAAACTAAAGAAATATTAGATTGATGTCAAATAATATTTTTAATCAGGAAGATGAATAGAGGGGGGGGTGTAAAATGCATCAATTCTGAATTATGCAAGTGTTGTAGAGAAAGAGGATATTAAGGAGACAGTATAAAGAACAAGGTGGTAGGCAGCAGCAACAATGAGGGTGAGGGGAAAAGTACAGAGTAAGAAGAAATAAACAAATGAAAGGAGATTGACTGAGACAAAAAAAAATTTATAGATAAGTAGCTAGTACAAGAAGGAATGCACAATGCAGTTGATATTTTCAATGCTTCTGTCTCTTTTCATAGTCTGTCTTGCTATTGCCGATTTTCATACCAAATTTATTACAACAGTTATACAATTTAGTCAGGGAATTTTGCAGACTTGTACTGGATTTAATTAGAAGTATAACATCGTCTGCATAAAATAAAGAGCTGAGATTAACATCTCCAATTTTGATATCAGGTTTAATACCACTTTCCTCCTTCATAATGTGATCCACATAGATAACAAATAACAGAAAGGAAAATGTACATATCCTTGTCAGACACCAAAATTAAATTATCATAAGAATTATCTTCCTGTACTTCCTTCAATTCCAACTGCTGACTTACAACTCAAATAGAGACTAAGTATTGCTTGATATGATGCTCCATCGACACCATACAACTGTAGCATTTTGAATAGTTTCTCTCTCTCTCGGAACCTTGTCATACGCCTTTTCCAGATCTACAAAACTTAAATACAGATCTTTGTTATATTCCCATGATTTCTCATAAAGTAAAAATCTGATCCTGACAGCCTCTATTTGGTCTGAATCCAGCTTGTTCATCAAGCTTCCCTTCCACAATCCTTCAACTGTTTCTCAAAGTATACTTGCATAAATCTTACAAGAAACACTCAGTAGAGAAATACCTCTGTAATTCTCATTGTTTTATTTTCCTTTTTATATGGCTACAATGAGAGCTCTACTCCAATCATCTGTAATTCAACCCTCTATCCAGGCTTTCGGAACTCTACAGTGCAGCAACTAAGACTTTTTATACCTCCATATTTGAGCATTTCTGGTCAAATATCATTGACTCCAGCTGCTTGCCACATTTCAGGCTTTTGATGGCTTTTTCTACTTCAAGTATGGATATGTATTCCTGATTACATGCCTGTTGAGTGTTTGTTACCACTATTGTCACTGATTGTTTTATTTAGCAATTTTTAGAAGTAATTACTCCATATAGTAAAGATATCTTTTTCTCCAGTTTTTTCACCTTTATCATCTCTAATCCCTTTTACAGCACTCTTTCCTCCATTCCTAAGCTTTTTCAACAACCTCCAGAATATCTTGCCACCTTCTTGATATTTATTTTCTATGTTCTTACCAAAGTCTTCCCATGACTTTTGTTTAGCTTGTTTTGCACAGTATTTAACTTTCTTACATTTGTCTCTGTATTCTCTAAGAGCACAAGCAAACTTATTTGCCAGGAACTTTTGATATGCTTTTTTCTTTTCCTTCACTGCAACTTTAACGTCTTGTGTCCACCATGGAGTTTTGATTTTTCTATCCTTGCAGACAACCTCACCACACACCTCTCTGGCTGAATCAATTTTTTTCAGGATTTTCCACTGCATCTCCAAGATTTGGTTTCCACTCAATGTTTGCGTATTTTAGTCCACACTTCACATCTGACAGCTTCTCAACTTTTATTCGCTTTAAAACTTTCTTACATATTCTTCTTTTCAATATGAAATTCAATTTTATCCTGCTCAAGACTAAATAGTGATCACTTCCAATTTCAAATCCTCTGTACACTCTGGTGTCCTGCACCAGGGAGAAAACATCACTATCAACAATAACATAGTCAACGAGATTTTTCTTATTCCTTGCCTCTTCTCTCCATGTGAATTTGTGTAATCCTTTCTTTTTGTGTTAAACGGTGATCAGCATTCATTTTTATAAATTATGGATTTTACAACCATGTTATAAATAACTTTATTATCTCAACATTTCGATCTTCATATCAAGATCATCATCTGGAGCATACACACAAGCTAATTATACTATATAAGCTGCGTTACATTACAAACTGTAAGCTAGAGAAACAAAGATTTGATCACATGTTATTCTACTGGCATCACCTCTAGTGAAGAGAAAAAAAAAAAATTACATCAAGCTAGAATTTAAATAAACATTCTTTCTTACAGATAGTTTTCTTTCAGTAACAGTGATGTCCTATTTTTAGTATTAAAATTGTTATTTTTGATTTAAAAAAAATGATTTATAAATTACAACATGAATAAACATTCTTTCTTACAGATTACATAAAATGAATTTGTATGCATTTTTATGTTGGAACATTGTGTTAGTAATAACCAGTCCATGTCCTGAGCAGAAATCCAATTTTTTTCTCTTTTGTCCAAATTCTCCCAAAATATTTTTGTATGTCTGACAAATCATTTCCTACTCTGCTATTGAGAACTCCAACAAAGATCAACTTTTCATTTTTCAGTGTGTTAGTTGCTTTCTCTAAGGCCTCAAAATATTCCTCCACTTCTACCTTAGTAGAACCTTCTGTGGGACCATAGCCACAAATATGTCTCTTTGTCCAATTCCTCATTCTGATATTTGCCCATATCACTACTTGATATTGCTTTCCATTCAAAAAGATTAGCCTCACATTTAGTGTTGAATACTATAGCTGCTCCTTTTCCTTGATTGTTACTGCCTGAATATAACATTATTGCTCAGAAAGATCTCACTAGTTTTTATCTTTTTTTTGTTTCAGTCACCCCACCCCATTATGTCGTTCTTGTACTTATCCAATTCCTCAGTTCGCTCCATTTCTTTACCACTCAAGCTTCTCATGTTGATATTTCCGATCTTGAACTCTGGTGATGTGTTGGGGTTTGCACCTCCTAAATACATTATCCCTCGACTTACGTCCCGGTTCCGTTCCATGAGGCAGGATGCAAGTAGAATCGGACATGTCGATACATTAAATCAACAGAGTTATAGGGGTTACGGGCTTAACAGTAATAAATATACTTTCATTTTAATTTTTAAACCTTATTATAAAACTGTACTGTGTGTTACTGCCACTATAAAACAGGAGAACAATCACCCAAATCTTCCTCCACAATCACATCTTCATTTCCTTTCCTGTATGAACGATCAGGCTGTGGCTCTTCTGGTGTAACTTTTGTTTTGTTTTTTTTATGAAAATGTCCAATGTGCTTTGCTTATTTCTCTTCTTTTTTTTCATCATAAATTTGTTCATAGCAAGCAAACGCATCACGTACTTTCGTTTCTATTATTTAGCGTTCAACATTGGGTTCCATGTCTTCAGCAATTTTGAGGACATCGCTAACTGTAGAGCACAATTCTGCAAGACCCTTCACTGCAAATTGTTTAACTTACATCTTCCTGTTTCTCTTTTCCCTCTTCCTTTGCTCGTTTTCCCTCTTCTGCAACAGTTGTTCCTCCAGTTCAACTCTTCAGGGGAACTTTCTATGAGTTGAATTATATCATCATTCACTTCGAGATTCAGATTGTTTGCTAGGCTCACTATTACAAACTTCCAAAATCATGCACAAACCTTTCTAATGTCTTTTTCCATAGGCCACTCATACATTGAGAGATCACTTCGTCCCAAGCCACAGCAATATTTTTAATAGCATGATAAATATTGAATGTTTTCCAGAATTGCATGAGAGTCTGGTCATTTCCTTCAGTAGCAGAAATGGCTTGTGAAAAAGTCCTCCGTAGATTATAAGCATCAAACACTGCAAGAACTCCCTGATTCATTGGTTGGATCAATGAAGTAGTGTTTGAAGGATGACCTTGAACTTGGTGAAGATCACTACTATAACATGTATAGGACGGATGACCTAGAGCATTATCTAGAATAAAATTTTAAATTCTACATTGTCATTCGCGCAATAGCTTTTTATTTCACTTTCATAACAGTTGATTAAGGCGTCCTCAATTTTTGAGTCATCCACGACTTCTTATTGCTTCGAAAATGAATTGGGAGTATGCTTCCTAATGTTTTTGAAGATTCGCGGATTCTCACTGTGCCATATACAAACGGTTTCAGTTTATATCCAGCCACATTACCTGTAACAGAATTGTAATATGGGCATTAAGAGCTTTGAAACTATGTATAGATTTTAGCTTTTTGTGGATGAATGTCTGCTCGGTCATTTTTTTTCCGAAACAAGAACGTCTCATCCATATTAAATATTTACTGTGGCAAATAATTCTCCTCCGTAATAATTTTATCCAATTTTTCACAAACTCCTTGGCAGCCTTCTCAGCACTTGCAGTTTCCCATACATTTTCCCATTATGCAGAGCAAAATGCTGCTCGAATCTCATGCACCACCAGAAGCAGCGTTGAATTCGTAGTCATAATCAGGTTCTGCTTTCTACGTCAACATGTTGAAGAGACTTAGTGCCTTAGCAGTTATGGTCACAGTGCTAAGGGATATGCTCCTTTGGTTTAGGTTCTCTATCCATGATGCAAGTAGCTTTTCCATATTACCGAGAGGACTTTGTTGTTGCTTCGTCACTATCATCGTTTTAATGGAAGCAGATCTCTTCACAGCATCTACAAATTTATCCTTATTTTTCAAAGTGGTCGTCACTGTAGAATGAGACCATCCGAAGTGCGATCACATTGATGGGCTTACCATTTCGTGTTGCTTTATAACTTGCAACTTCGTTTCAAGATCAATTGCTCGCGCTTTTTCTGCGATTCTTCACTAGGTTTTTTGATTGTGCATGTAGGGGCCATATTGCACAAAACATCGCAAAATAACTAACGATAAATACACAACCTATTTCTCAAACACAAAATCAACATAAGAACTGCTGAAGACATGTGCCGACTGCCGAGGGAGGTTGCCACTGAAAGCGCTGTTGCTACTATGCATGCTTTACCTTATGCTCTTCGTGTCTTGTTCGAAAGTATAGCCGAAAAGTTATTTATTCTCTTACGGGATCACGGACGTATCTTTGAAAGG